>NC_052480.1:21302589-21602589 GCF_009730915.1 Dioscorea cayenensis subsp. rotundata | reverse complement strand
AGGGAGGCTTTACAAGAAGCATTGGGGTATAAATTAAAGCATAAGTATGTCTATATATTTTGAGTGATGGTATGTACCAAAAACATATGTGCGTATTTGAATGTTTGATTTGAAAGGAAAACTTATGACTAAGAGTAATGTGTCTATTGAGAGCTATATACTGTAACATTGGATCCGCCAACGGCATTGTAGTGCACGGTGTTATAGTACATTGATCCCTATAGTCTCGATTTCTCTTTTCACAAGAATATCGGGAGGATTGTTAGTGAAAATACTGGCAAATAATGGTTTGTTTTTAGTAGAGATTGAAATTTAGTGCTTGTTTAGGGGTTAGAAATCCTAGTTCGGAAAAAGGGAATAAAAGAGGAGAAAGAAAGGAAAATGGGGAAAGGGAAAAAAGAAAAAGGAAGGGAGGAAGAAGATGAGAGGTTACTAGTGGTCACTAGCACTTAGTTTCGTGGAAACCAGGAATCGCTGTAGAAAATATGATGATGCTTGTGAATTCATGGTTTTGGTGTGCCTTTAACATAATATTACTTCTTATTTAGTTGGAGATTTACTAGTGTGCATCTGTGCAGTCAAGAAGTCATGAAAGGAGCCTTGAATCAGAACTCTGAGAACCTTGTGAAGGGTGTTGAGGATATAAGTTGGGAATAATCCAGTAGAATGTTAAGTACAGGTAATACCCTAGATTTACAATTTAGTATTGTAGTTTCAATCTGGCCTGATATTGTATTACCATAGCTAGATAATGTAGCAAAAGCTAGGAAGTATTGTTGTAGCTTTGGGAAAATATCTTTTCCTTTTATGTTTAAGTTACATGCTTAAATGGTTATAACAGTGGTTGAGCATTTTCGTGTTTAAGAAACTATGTGAGCCTTAATTTCTCTCTCTCTCTCTTAAGAAGGATACATAGGAAACTTGATTCCTTAGTTAGGAATTCTTGGTAAATATAATATGGACTCTTTGTAACTACCTTCTAGTGCTAATATTGCTTACTCCACTTTACCTATTTGATTTGAAGCTTTCATGCTTATTATATGTTACATTTAAAGTTTTAGTACCTATTTAGTAGATGCATATGCATGTGTGTATATATAGCCATGACACATTCAGAATTTCTACATAGCAAACTAAAGTAGTATTTGGTGGTATGAGGTATATCCTTAGTTCCTTATGATGCTATTATGATTATGGGATTGTATATTATATATCGGAAGACAACATTATATTAGGGCAAAATTCATTAAAATCTAATATTTTGGTACCGTTGTGCATCTGTGGTTCTGTCACTACTGTGCATTTGATATTCTGGCACCATTATGCATTTGTGATTCTAGTGCTATTGCGCATCTAGTATTCTATTACTATTATTCACATGTAATTTCATCATTATTGTATATCTAATATTCTTGCATTATTGTATGTCTATGGTCTTGGCACTATTGCGCATTTGGCATTCTATATTAGGAATGTGGGAAATTTTGTTTGGATTTTGTTTTGGGACTACTAGTACATTGGAGGAACGAGAATTTGGGTATGAGAGAAGACCGTGTTGTCCTGGAATGTTCTGAAGTGACTTATATAATTTTTGTAGGTTTCAACTAATGGCATGTTGTGTATGTATAGGGTAATAGTAACTGGGTGTGTGACCTAGTGGAGCCCTTGTACAGTGGCTCATTGCTATGCTATAAATGTATATATATATTATTATACTATTATGTAGAATTGAGCAAGGACACATTTTATATCTATTGCGTCATCGACTACATGTTAACTTTTGTTTACATTGTTAGTTATTTCTATATTTGTCATTTGATGTTTCACATACAATGTGGGGTCATCCCCATACGTATGCGCCTGGTCTATCTAAGTCTTTAATCATATTCAGGGTGTGAAAAATGTCCAACAAAACACAAACCAAGATATTTGAATATGCTCAAATAAAAATTAATCAAATGTTTATGTTGCTAGTCAGCAAGATGATCATTGGACATAATATGATGATTTGTTCGAATATGAACACAATTCAAGATTAATTAGATAGTAGTATCCACCCCATCTACTTATGTTAGGTTCACACCTTTTTTGGTTGGACTAGATCCATGTGAAGTTGACTTAATTATATTGGATCTATATTTTAAACAAGGGGATGATAAAGGTGAAAAAAGTAAAAGAGAAAACATAAGAGAAAACTCAACAAGGAGAAGAAGAATGAAAGAGAACTTCTCTTCTACATGACTAGGGCTTTATTCAAGGGATCATTTTCAAACTAGAGATTAAGACATAAAGAAGTCTTTATTCTCTTCCATAAGTGATTTGGAGGTTAAAGGAGGTTTGCTATTGAAATATACTTGTTGGTACAGTTCTCTTATGCTTCCAATTCTTTTATTTTCCTCGTTTGCTTATCTTTGTGTCTTCTTGAGTATTTGATTAATTAGTATTACCATCTACATTTCCCTCTTGGGATGTGATGAGGTTGTAGGATCCTTTATTTTCAAACAATTATAACTCTTGCTACGAATTTTAATGCTAATGCAATAGGGAAGGCTCTATCGGTAATCAATATAAACTCAAAATTTGTGCAAAAAGGTCTTGAGTAACCCTATTTCTTTTTCTTTTTGTTTTTTTTTTTGTTTGTCATAATTATGAATTTAATTGTAGTTAATTGCATTACAAGTAGTTTGAAGAAGAAGAGAATGTTTAAGATATTTTTTTTTTATCACCACAAGGATGCTACACCTATTTTTACACATAACTCATAAAAATATTGGTAAATAAGATTACAGTTATTGATATATGAAATTTTGACGTACAACACAATAAAACTTTTTTTGTCCCTCATTCGATAAGCAAATAGGGAGGGAGTATAGCATAAAAGGGTGTTTGCATACAACATAACTTGATGAAATTTCTATATCCAAAAACCTCATAGAAAAATCACTATGATACAACATAACCAAAAACATAAGTGCCCCAGTTAAAATTAAAAAAAAAAATAACAACAATACCATCCAGTGTTTCTATTAAAAAAAATATATATATACTTTATAAATATATAAATTTGGTGAATCTTTTATAAAAGAAAATCTAATTTCTTACTGTAAATATTTTGGTAATTAATCGTCAATCAATATACTTTTAACATTATAAAAAATATATAATTTTGAACTAATAATTTAATTAATCATATAAAACTAAGTGGTGAATATTGAAAAAACAAGAAAAATTTATAAAATTTTATCTTTAAATTTTGAAATTGCAAAATAAACATAGAATAATACAAAAGACATTATAGTAATTTTACAATTTTTTTATCTAGTATTTGTTGAATTAAGTGGGAAATAGCAAAAAAAAATTTGTATTATCCATTGAACATCAAACATAAAATAGTGCAAGCACTTCTGCGATACCTTAACCATTTGCATTATGTTGTATTATTTATGTTGTTCTCATTTGCGAATCAAACATATTTGCACTATTTTATAATAATCACATAGTGCAAATGGTTAAGGACATCATTTAAAAAAAAAAAAAGTGAGATGTGTTAAGTTTGTTTGAGAACAATATAAATAATACAACAGTACCTTATTAATAATACAACATAATAATATAGGGACATCATTAATAATGTGAGACATGTTATCAAAATCAAGGGAGCAAATAAGTCAAAAATCATGGGGCCTTGAGTTAGATATTTAAGAAAAATGCTTAGTTTAGAGTTTTTCATCAAAAATTTAATGAGGAAAGCCATAGTAGGGGTCCAGCATTAAATGCGAAATTATTTTTTGCCCCTTTGGAGGATGAGCACTTCTGTAAAAATTTAAATAAAAATATTGAACATAATAAATAAATAAATAATCAACGATCTCTTGGCCTATTGGTACCAGGTTTCCTACTTATGGTATTTATGTATCTGCTAAGAAAACGAATTCAAACTTAACTCACACAAGGTGAAGAAACAAATGCATCGAAGTATTAACTCTACTTCTATGTATGTCTTAGATGTGGCTTGACCATGAACATAAGTAACCAAACTCATTTAAAAAAAAAACCAAAAGTAATGGAGAAAAATCAGTTCATAATTCCAGCCATTATTTGTTAAAAAATACCTACACAAAGGACACTAGAAATGACGGTTAAATTGTCACATAACTTAAATGCAAAGGCAGTAGAAATGATATAACAAAAATTCCAAGGAAAATTTTATTTAAATTAAGGAGAAATCAAGGATTATTAGAACCATATTTTTCATGAGTAATGGAAATCCAAGTTTTATTTTAATCATTAAAAATATTATTTTATGACTGCTCTTTCTACTTTGACTGTGTGAATAGGATTTAAAGTGGACATATGTATCTTTCCAAAGCTAAAGAGACAAATATGTTTTTCCATGACTATATATATATATATATATTAGAAGGGTATTATGGTCATTATCTACTATAATGTGAAATTGTGTGGAGCTTCTTCTGCACACATCAAAAACGTGGGAAAAGAAGAAATAAAACAGTGGCAGGGCCCTCCATGTTATTTCACTAGTGCTTTCATTTTCCTTCTTTAAAATTAGTGGACAACAACATTCAAATCAAAGCGTGCCTTACTTTCATATGATTCAAAAAGTACAACAGAAAAAAAAAAATAGAAGAGAAAAAAAAATTTACATTTTATTTTTATTTTGGTTCTTTTAAGCATGTGATCCTTTTCAAACAACCATTACAAAGTTTTGATTTTCTTGCATGGAATGTAATACTGAAGTTTGAGATCAATGATTCAATCTATAAGCCTGATCTCTTCAAGTATGCTATCACACCGAGCCCGGCAACCAGTGCAGCTCCGGCCGCCATCCCGCTATATGCGGCCGCCCACGCGTCACCATACACAAAATCCATAGTTCCAGAGCCACTGCCACCGCGCCTTCTCCGATGACCTGATCCTGAGTAGTCTAAATGCAGTCTTAAACTCTGGAAACAATGAACATAACGATTTAACAGAGACGTAAGCCAAACAAACTAAACTCTTGATATCATTTCAAATGATGGTTATTCTTTATTAAATGTTGTCTTACCATCCAACCGGCAAGCTTGGCATGGTCCACAGCAGTTGCAAGGTCATCGTCAGACGCGAGTATCACCTTATCATGTTCTTCATCCTCGTACTGTGGAACATGACAGCAATTTAAAGTGACAAAGACAACCGAGCTCATGATCATGTTAAATCTGAATGAGCAAGTACCAAAATTTGTGGTAGATTGTTTCTGTCAATATCCTCGCCGACTCTTTGAAGAATACTGGTTATAAGATATGTCAAGCTCTGGGTGTCTACAAAAATGTTTGTGTAATCTTGTGAGAAAATTTATATTGATTTTAATTTTGAAAAGAAACTGATGGGAATTAGTGCGTACCGCAGTTGAATCTGTGCATCCTGCCTTTCTTATCCTCGAGCTTAAAGCCGAAGGTGGTTACTAATGCAGAAGATGGATTTGATGGATCAGAAGGAGACCTCATTGTGTCTGCTGACTCGCATGCCAACTTCATGGATCCATCACTGGAATTCCATGTCATGATTAAAATAGGTGTTGTTCTTCAGAATGGGACGATTATATGGAGTTATAATTATTTACCTCCTTGTATCCTCATCGTCATCAGAAGGTCCAATGGCCATGGCAGAATCCCAGAACTTCTGCATCATGGATATTGTTGTCTCATTTCCAGCTCCTCCACTGTTTTCCACCTTCATTGATATGAGAAAAAGGAATGCTTTAGAATATCTGGTTGGTAATTGTATTGATGAACAGAAGTTTAAAGGTGCAATTCATTAATTGGAATTTGCTAATTTTTGTGCCTAGAGTGTATGTGGCCAATTTGGAAAGATATGACAAACTTTTGTGTATAGAAATGAAAGAATCAATCTATGCATACAGACGGTTTGATAGGAAATTAGCAGGTAGCAAAACAAAATGACTCACAGAGGCTACTGCTGCATTTGTAACTTGAAGTACATCAACAATTGAAACAATATCTCCATCTGCATTGAAAAGAAAAATTGAGGAAAACCAACAAATGGTATAGTTGCAAACATAATCAATGAAATGAGAACAATATGTTAAACGATAAATAAAGCCGATAAACTAGTAAATACAAGAAGTAATTTACTTGTGTATGATTTACGTTTTCTTATTGAAGGTTACCTCTATCCACTACAGGTAGATGTAAGAATTTTCCATCGTGAATGGTGTGAAGAGCGTCGAGGACTGGAGTATCGACTGTTCCGCAAACGGGATTTGGAGTCATAACCTAAATACAAGACATGGATGCCATTTTAGTGACGGTATCTAATTTTTATGTTGAACACTCAGGTGGGATTGATGAGTTCCAAATCCACCATATTTCAAGACCAGTGAGTTTCTTGTTCAAATGTGAGATTAGTCATCCAAAATAAAAGAAATTCAAATGAATTCAGATGTCCTTCAAATAATTTCCAGTGTTGACAGATGATATGTTGACTCTGTTTTTCTACGATATATTTATACTAAACTTCATTAAAGAAGCTTGGAAGCACAAAAAAGCTTAATCATCATGCATGCTTACATCTTGAATCTTCACTTAAATATATAAATTTGCAACAAAGGAACTGATGACCTTGAATATGATTAGTGAAATATTAACCGGCCTGCTTCTATCTGCTAGCAAGCATGCAAACAGTATCAGCTCTTAAAATCACATTCTTATCTGAGTTATTATGTGTCATAATGTGTGTTATAAACAATTAAAAATTAGAAGCAGAGGTTAGATACCTTCTCCACTGAGGTCAAGCTTGGAGGAAGTTGTTTTGCAATTACCCGCATCAAAATATCACTCGAACTGATAAAAAATATCAAACAATAACAACTACGTGGTGTGCTAGGAAATATGAATAATATATAATAGCCAAAACATGGGTCACTTACGTTAGTATTCCCCGAGGTTTATTTCCAACTGTTACAATGGCAGAACTCATTTGAACTTCAAGCATCTTCTTTGTGGCAGTTAAGACTGAATCAGAAGGTTCCACTGTGACAATCCTAACAAATTGATTCCGTTATCAATTAATAAATTTTTTATTAGTTCAAAGTTCTAAACAGCACTGATTCCAAACGAAGTAATTGCCCACTTTGTATTTACTGGAATTATAGTTGACAAAGAAGGCCTGAACATTCGTTCTTGAAGAGCTTCAATAAATGTATTAGGACCTGTGCAAATAAGGAGCGGCAGTGAGATTTACATCCTCAATAACTAATTTCTTCTGAGCTTAATTCACAGAGGCATTAATTCTATAACATCCCATTACAGTTCCTTTCTAGAAAATATTGACAAATGTACAAGACTGATAAAAGAAATATATGAATGGTTTATGAATAACCACGCTGGGCGGTAGTACACTGTCCACTATCTAACTCACCAGAAGTGGAAGTTCCCCAGTGCCTCTCAACACCTTCTACAGCAGCTGCAATTGCTTTTCCCTTCTCAGCTGCTCTTTCCATTCTTGCAATAGCATCATAAAGGCATTTTGCAATATCAAGCAAAGCAATAACCTCACCATTCTCCACAACAGGCAAATGTCTGAATTTCCCTGCAATAAGTTTCAGCATTAATTCAAAGGACAAATGTGCAGAAACTCATTGACTCAAAGGATCCAGTTAAACCTTGAACCATCTTCTGTAGTGCTTCAACAGCTAAAGTGTCTGAAAGAACAAAAACAGGACCTCGTGTCATGACTTTGGAAACCGGTGTTTCCTCGAGCTTTAGCTCCTGAGCAATTACTCTTGTAGCTATATCCTTCAAGCAATACAACACAAACATATACGGCCATCTAATTCAGTGATTATGGTTTTATATACAATCATTAAAAATCAGGGATCTAACTTTGTCTGTTAGAATTCCACAAAGCAATGCATTAGAGTCAGTCAGCAACACAGCATCAACCCGGCGAGCAGCCATCCGCCTGCAGGCATCATGAACAGTTGTATTCTCAGGCAAAGTTAAGGCTTTCGATAAGCGCAGCCTCTTGACAGTTCTCTCTCCACTGAGTCCACCCACAGTTCTGTTCCAATAAAGTCCATTCCAAAATCAAATTCTTGACTGACTTCAATAGCCAACAGATTTATTAACCAATATTTGTCACAAGTTTCTCACGCAATTTCAACTGTGCACAACTAGAAATATTTTTATTTTTTCCAGATAAATAAATAAAATATATTCCTGAAACATATTTCATAATTTGAGGTTTTTAATGCAGAATTTGTATTGTATTATATACATTTCACAACGATTGCTTTCCAGGAATTCTTCACCCTATAGACAAGAACAAGATTGAACACATAAAACCTTTCTGCATACATTACAAAGAGAAAACACAAGCAATAAAAAAACAAAAGCACTAAGCAACATACAACTCTTAGAATTTCAAAGAATCCACAAAATGCTCACCAAAATAAAATTTTTAACCATGCTCATTATTCATAAATAACAAAATAAGAAAATTACTCATAAGAAATCAAACCAACATAAATCCAACAACCAAACAATCTCCACTCACACCTCTCCCCAACTAACCACATGAAGATCCAACAAGCAAATCCATCCTTAAAAAACCAATTTTTATCACACAAAACACATTTACATGCAGAAATAAGCACGATTAAAATGAAATCAAGGCGATGGGTCTCACATTGATCTAGAGGATGAGGATCTCCGGGGGCCTTCAAGGACACCATTGTCAAGGAGCTTCTTCGTCCTCCCCGACGAGCTGGAAACCGACAAGCTCCTCCTGGACAAGCTCTGGCCGTCCATAATGGAAGGGAAGGAGGGCAGCCGATTGCAATCTCCGGCGAAGGTGAACCGTGAAACCCTAGTGGAGATGGCGGGAATTGGATGCCTTGTTCTTCTCTCGGCCTTCCATTTTCCAAAGAAAAGAACTTGCCTTTTTTGAGTCGTAAATTTTCATTTTAACCCTCATTTTTTTTGTTTTAATATTTATAATATATACTTTTTCTTTTTTTAACTATAAGCCCTTTAAAAATTAAAACTATTTTTAACCATTTTATTCATTTATTGCGTTATCTTTATGTGAATTTGAAAGTAAAATAATACTTAATTATTTTGGAATTTTCTTTACTTTGAAATGTTTTACCGAATACTATTTTAAACATAAAAGAAATTTAAAAGCTTATTTATCAATGTATATTCTTACATATAAATTGGAAAGTTTATGATTAAAAACAAACTGTTAATATAAATTCTTATTTTAAGAAAATGAAAAATCAAAGTTTGAGAAAATTTATTTATTTTTCTATAAACAATAATAGCCCTTCTTTATGATTTATATATTAAAATGATTAAAATATATAATATATTAAACGTTAAATATTTGCTCTATAATTAGGGATGTAAATGAAGCGGGGTTTTCCCGTTCCCCTTGGGGACCCGCCCCAGTGGGGCGGGGAATGGGGGAAAATCCCTCCCCGTCTCGCGGGGCGGGGGCGGGGGAGGGGAAGGCATTCCGGCCCCATTCCCCATGGGGATCCCAGCGGGGATTCCCCTATTTTTAATAATATATATATATATATTTTGAAAATAACTCATATGATTAGTTATTTATTTTTTAAAAATAATTCAATATGAATATAAGATTACAAGGACCAAATATTTGGGTTTTAAAAAAAATATTTTTAGTATTTATTAATAATGTTTAAGACTTTTAGACTTTAAGTAATACTAGTATTACAACTGTGTGATGTACGAATATAATTATATGAAATTTTTAAAAAAAGTTTTAATAAATTTTTTTTTTATTTTCTATAGAAATTAAGGTAAAATTATGATTAAATAAAATAAGCTATTTATCAACATAAAAAATATAATATTTTTATAAAATTAATTTTATTATTATTATTATGAGATAAAATAATAAAAATTAGTTTAAAACAATATAATTTAGTGTTATGTTATAAATATTTTAATATTATTAAAATAATATTGGTAAAATTTTTATGAGAAATTGACAAGTGTCAAATAGATTTTCTACTTTAATATATATATATATATATATATATATAGATACATAGTATTATTATAATTTTATGTAATAAAAAAATTGGCGGGGTGGGATTCTCCGACCCCGTGGGGATCCCCGTGGGGGAGTGAGTGGGGATAATTTCTTTTTCGCGGGGAATTTGGAGGCGGAGAATCCCCGCCCCATGGGAAGCGGGAATGGGGACGGGGATTCCATTCCCCGCCCCGCCCCGCCCCACTTACATCACTATCTATAATCCATAATTTTCATTTGTTTTGGTTAACAAAATTTTTAAAAATTTCAAAATTAATAAACATTTAAGTTTAGACCATTATTTATGAGTAGACCAGTTCTTGAATTTTCTTTTTATGTTGGATGATAAATCAATGCCCATTAATGAGTTAATATTTATATGCAGAATAATTTTTTGAATATAACTATACCAATATAAAAAATATATTAATAAATTGTATTGGTTTTCCTCTAATATCACATTTTGTAATAATTCTTTATAAATAATTTTGTGTAAGTCACTAATATGTTAGAAATAATTAGTATAAATTTCTCAAAATATGTAGAATTGGTGGATGTCTGGTGTCTACTAGTAAACTTATATTTATACAAATTTCTAACGAACTAGAGAAACCTTATCACATATCTTGTGTGATTTAACTATTTAAAAAAAAAAACCTTTTACTATAAAAAAATTGTTATAACTTTTATTTTAAGAAAATAATAAAAAAAACTAATTTTCATCTAATTTTACATTAAATAGTATAAATAATTAATTATAATCATTTTATATCTTACATAATTTTTTAGCTTATAATTGTTTTTGTGACAAATTCAACTAAATTTGACTGTTTTTCTTTGGAAATATATATATATATATATATATATATATATATATATATATATATATATATATATATATATATATATATATATAACTCAAATAAATCATTAATTCTCATACACATAAATTTGTGATAAATTATCAATGAGTTTAATTAATTAAAAAATGAAAGTCTAAAATAAATGTGATGTAACAACTTATACAAATTAGCTCTACTTTCCACGAACCAAATACCAGTTAAATTAATATAATGTAGTATTGTATTTTTCTTTACACAGCTAAACTTGAATATAGTGAATTTGCTTGTTAGAATAACTTCAAGTTAATGTTTATTATAGTTTGAAACTATAAAATTGTCAGTTTTGGCTTTTTTTTAAAAGAATAAAAAAACAAGTAGTGATTCATTTGTGTATTGGCCAGTGGTACCGCACCTTGTATTGTGATAAGGGATTTCGAGTTTGAACCTCTTAACTTGTAATACATATGAGTCTCATGTGGGAGGTCTATATGAGAAGTACTTTCCTACCTTTCGAGAGTTATATGGCAAAGGAAATTTATCTCTAGGAGATTTCTAAATCACTATAATTAATGTAATTTCATAACTGCTTGTTGCTTGACTAACAATGTTTGGTTTTGCTTTTGTAAAAAAATAAAAATCATATTTTGTCACATTATTATTATTATTATTATTTTTTAAAAATGTATAATTATATTTTAAAAGTAAAATCTCAAAGAGACGTTATAGTTTGGTTGGCACAACATGACATGTGTCATGTGATTCCCTGCGTCCATTGCATGGCAACCATTCACATGTCTCTAGAGATTTTCAACCGGGTATAGATTCACTAAGGATGCATTCTTCCATCCCCACCCCGGATTTATAAGTCTATCCTGTTAGTTTGAATTCTATTCTGAATTAACTTCGTGATGATATTAATCCAATCTGAATTCAAACTGAATAAAGTGGTCCACGACTTTATCTAATGAAATCCTAAATTAACTCTATTTGACACTTTGGATAATGATCTACTTAAACTTTGAGTGGAGTTAATCCTTTGATGGTAAGGATTATATATAGTACAACATCAAGGGTCCCCAATCTAACATTCTCAAGAATACCCATCTCCATCGACAGAAGAGAACTGGATAGATTGGAAGAGCCCTTGATTTCTTCAAGCATGGATTTAAAGACTTTCATCGCCTTCTACAACTTGCTATGGTTGGAGGTAAGTGATTCTGCTTCCACATATGGTGGTACGACATAAATGTCGTAATTAAGTTCTGATGAAAATTCTAACAGTTGGCATTAGAGCCAGTTTTTCGTAACTCTGCCTAGCTGGATTATATTTGGACATGTAATTTTGATAATGACATATTATTTATTACTTGAATCCTCTTGATGTTTAGGCATGTTTTACAAAATAAATTATAGATGTTTTAGGGTTTGAAAGAATTGGGTATTAGGCCCAAAGTCAACCCATCTTGGACAAAGTGTGCAATCACACGTGCAAGGCGGATCCGATGCTGTTGTATGTTGCAATTAGAAGCCTTGTACGGTATAGGCAAACGGTTACTAGGCCTGGGCAGGGCGCAATTGGGCTTGCGCGCATGGCGCGCTGCTGGATAGGCCGCGGCTAGGCCGCGCGCATGCTGTTGGGCCGAGCACATGGTGGATGCTGGGCCATGAGTACATCTGCTCGTGCTCGAGGACTAATGCGAGCCGCAGCGCTTGGCCGCACATCCGGCTGGCGACCGCCCAGGACTAGTCCTACAACGAGTAGAGCCTGGCTGCCGGGTAGGGCACACACACTACTGGCCATTCCATGGATATCTCCCATGCATGCTCGTCTAGCCGTGTATCCGGCCACTTCCAGGCATGGCTCGGTCTTTCCGCTACCGATTAGCAGTGGAAAAAGGATAGACACCCTATCATTGATTTATTGGTTTTTTTTAATTTATTTTGTAATTTCAATTTATTATGTTTTATTTTTATTCAATATTTTGAATATGCTTCACCAGATTGAGTGTGCTTTTGCATGTTAAACCTTGTTATTTATTTATTTATTAATATTTTTAGGGTTTGTTTGTATGAATTATTCATACATGAAGTGGATTAATTATAATTTATATAATTAATTATTTACATTTAATTTGTTCATATATATGGTTTGTATGTCAAGTAATTAAATGATTTTTTGTTAATTATGGAGTGGCCACAACATCCATGATTTTATTTTATTCTTTAAATTACACATTAAGAGTGATTAATCACATTTACTTTAAATGACATGAATTGTAATTAATTATGATTAGTATAATAATTTTACCCCACATGGATTTTGTTATACTTCTCGTAATTAATTAGAATAAAATAATAAATAATTTTTATTACTTAAGTCGTCCATAGGTATTAAGTAGTTTTAATTATTTATTAGTTTTACCAGATGGCAAGTTGTGATTAATTATGTTCGATATAATGATTTTGCCCAAGAAGGATTTTGTTATATTTGCAATTAATCAAGATAAAATAATGGTTAATTTTTATTTTTTAAGTTACCCACAGGTATTAAGGAATTTTAATTATTAATTAGTTTTATCGGTGGTTGTGAATCTATTTTTGTATCTATATCTTTGCCCACAGGCAGATTGCGATAACAAATTAATTTATGTTTACTTTTAGGTATGGCTTGCATTGGTAAGCATATTAACTTATTTTATTTGCATTGAATTTGTTTATGCATATTGGTATATGTCACGTGATTATATAAACTAGTTTACTTGGAAGTATCATAGCATCCATGATAATGTAAATTATACATTAAGACTTTGCAAGATCACATTTAGGATTATTGACATATATTGTGATTAATTATAATTAATAAAGATACCTTGTTTGTATCAAGTTTTGTTTATGTTATTGAATTTCACTTGTGCATAAGGTTATCTGTCATGTGATAGTTCAATTTTCATTGATTATAGAGTTGCCACAACACCTGTGAATCTGTGATTATGAAAAATTATACATCAAGCATTCTTATAAGATCACATCTAGATTGAATGACATAAATTCATATTAATTATAATTAATATTTAGGATTTTTGTTTCTATTAAACATGGTTTATATTTTATGTTGTTAAATCTTTATTTACATATAAGGCTTTATGTCATTTGATCGTATAGTTTTGATTGATTATGGACTAGCCACAATAACTATGATTATGAAAAACTATACATTAAGAGTTTTTTTACATGATCACATTTAGATTAATGACATTTGGAAATGCTTTCTTTCTACGTGAAATTGATTTATATTTTGTACACAATTATTGAACTTTGTTTATGTCTGAAGTTGGATGTCATGTGATCGTGTGTATTCAACTAATTGTTTACACAATGATTATGTAAAATCACACATTAAGAGTATTTATGATCACATTAAGATTAAATGACATACATTGTGATTAATCATGATTAATATAATGATTTTTCCCGACAAGGATTTTATTGTATTTTTCATGAATAATTAGGATAAAATAATGAGTAATTCTTATTTCTTAAGTCGCCCACATGTATTAAGAAATTTTATTTATCCATTAATTTTATCAAATGGTAATTAATTATAAGTAATGTAATAATTTTTGTCCACAGGAATTTTATTATATTTTCACAATTAATTAGGATAAATTAATGACTAATTTTTATCTCTTAAGTCACCCACATGTATTAAGAAATTTTGATTGTCCATTAGGTTTATCAATAAAGATGAATCTATTGTGTGTTAATATCTTGGCCCACAGGCAGATTATGAATGACACTTGATTAATGTTTTATGTATGGCTTGCATTGGTAAGCATACCAATTTGTTTCTTTACCTCAAATTTTGTTGGATAATCATAGTTATTTTATTTGTAATAGTTTGAGTTCCAAGGTTTTCATATGATCATTGAATGTTCTCTATTTAAGTGATGATAACTATATAGTTTAAAAAGGTGAATTCTTCTCTATTTAAATATATGGCCAATGTTTACACTATTATGAATTTTGAACTACATATTGTTTTCAACACTAGTATTTAGAGGGTGATTGTCTTGTATAATTATTATGAGTGATGTGATTACTTGAGAATAATACTTATTAAAATCACATAACTACTGGTATACGTAGTTCAATTCTTAATTGTGAACATATTAAGAATTTGTTAAAGACTATTGATTTCTAATTTAGAACTTTGGATAAGTCATTTCTAGTATACTAATATTAGAGTTATCACCAATAAAGTTCACTATTAATAAATATGTAAAATAGCATATCATTAAGAATGATAATGACTCATTTGAATCTCTTGAGGTTAAGTTAATCTAGCTTTCTTATGTATCTTTCCATCAATAACTCTCTTATTATTACTTTAAAATCTCATATAACACATATAAAGGTAAATGGTTAATCATAGTTTTTAACCATGTGTGTTTATAAGGAAAGGAGTTTGATAATAGAGAATTGTGAAAATGTATAAGCAAAGAATAAAGGACAATACCTATTAAAGTTAGCAATAATAAAGAATTCTAAATGTTTCTTACGGTAAATTGAGACATATAAAGAAGGATTATTCTAAATATAGTGTGTGTATACTTAATCTCACATATATGAAATTCTTCTATATTGTGGCATTGGAGATTAGGATAATCTCTATAAGAAAAATAAAAGATGATGGAGTAATTGATACTCTTGATGTGTTAACTTTGAATTTAGTATGGTGACAAATGAGCCTCCTGAAAAACTCTCAGCCTGAAAAACCACTCCTATACCCTCCTCCCGGCGCCCCCCGCGGGGCCATCTCCATCCTCCGCTTCTCCATCTGGTACCCGCCCCGGCGTCTCTTGAGCAAACGTCGTCAACTCAAACTCGAAGCCCTCAACTGTTGAAACTCTAATGCATTTACAGCGCGAGCATTTTGACAAACTCAAGAGCTCTTTAAAATCCTTTGTTACTATTGATCAAGATCTTTGGTCTAATGGCAGAGAGGCTATGCAAACTTCTTTGTATGCTAAGTTCTTGGGTAAATCTCTGCCGCTTGATCAAACCAAACTTGCTCTTGCACATGCTTAGAGAGGTCTCGGCACTTTCTCTGTCGCTAACCTTCCCAACGGATACTATTATATCAAATGCAAATCGCTGGACATGGTTAATCGCCTCCTCTGGGATGGGCCTTGGAAAGAAACCTTCCAGTCGGCTTTTGAGAAGCTCTCAATGGCCGCTGTTTGGATTCAAATTTTCCATCTTCCGATGGAACTTTGGACTGGAGATATTCTTGAATGGTGGCCTCTCAATTCGGCAGAGTCCTTAAAGTTGATGATCATTCTCTTGATCACTCCAGGGCGAAATTTGCCCGTGTCTGTGTGGAGGTGAATCTTTCCCAGCCTCTGCAACTTGGCACCTAAATTAATTATGGGGTTCATTCAGTTTTCGTGCTTGTTCTCTATGAAAAGTTACAGATTTTTTGTTACAGATGTGGCAGAATCGGTCATGGTGAGGCCCATTGCTCCTTCTCCAGCATCCCTCTGTGGTCAAAAAATAGTTTGCCCCCTGAACAGTTGGTTACAGGGCCGCCGGTGAACGCCTCTCCTAACATGCAGATTGATGGGGCTGGTAAGGAGCAAGTTGATGGCCATGCCTACCGACCTTCTCCTTCTTCTGTTATTAAAGACTTTGAACGTGACTATGGACCTTGGTTAATCCTCTGTAATAGGAGCTGTCATTCCCGGGGGCCATGGTGGTGCTAATTCCGGTGACCATGCCGATGACCGCAACGGCGACCATGGTTCTCGAGCAAACCCTAAGCCTTCCCAACTTTCCCCTTCTTCGATGGCTGACACGTGTCTCCCTACATGCCCTCCCTCGTTTCCGAAAGGAGGCCTATCTCGCATGCATGCGACACGTGGCGGTCGCTCTGTTTGAGGCAAACTTCAATCCATTTTGAAAACACCTTTTAGATTGGGTAAGAGCAGTGCAGCCCCTCTCGCTCTGCCCAACGTTCCTCTTCTGCCTTGGGACCCTACCACTCCCTCTATTCTCTCTGACACTCAGAATGGTGTGCCTCCTATCCTTTCTAACACATGGAACGGGGAGCCTTTTCTCAGTACTCAGCACCAACCCGAGGAGTATCCCTCTCTAAGTCTTTGAACTGATCGACCGTTGGATGTTGCGAATGTTGGCCACCCAAATTCCTCTTTGTCTGACACCCCTCGTTCCTCCCATTCTCCTATTCTCATCTCCTCGGTAAACCATCCTTCTTTTGGTGGTAATATGGTTACCGATGGTCTTCATCTTTTAGCTGTGGAGAAGGTGGTAAACGCTCTGGCTTCTGAGCCGTCTGGAGATCTTAACATGGAGACTTCTTCTTCCCTGTTGCCCTCAGACTCCGACCTCTCAGATGCTCCTATGGAACCTGATGATAATATGACATTCAGACACTTTCAAAAGGATATCAAACTTGAATCCTTAGTAAGAAAAGACCCTTCTAGATGCTCTTCTCGCTTGAATAAAGGGAGAAGAAACCCTAACTCTTGACTATCTTTCTCTTCCTCCTAGTCTTATTGTTTTTTCATCGATTTTAAAATTTTTTACTTGGAATTGCAGGGGCCTTTCTAACTTGAAGCTTCTTTGTTTGGTCAAAACTAAAATAGACATTGTTCGCACTCACTTATTTTGTAACACTCTTACTAAACACTGGGATTGGGCTGGTATCCCTTCGATGGATCTTTCGGGAGGTATTATTGTCCTTTGGCGACGCGACCTCGGTTCTGTTACTGTAGTGGCTAATTCTCGTTTTGTTCTTCATCTGGTCATCTCCTCAAATAACATTCTTCTGGAAAAATTATCTGGTATATCTTCTTTGAACTTACCCTAGATCCTTGCCGGAGATTTTAATGCTATTCTCTCCGATGAAGATCATAAAGGTGGTACTTTTCGTAATTATTCTACTAAGGCTTCTCTTTTCTCGGTTTTTATTCTCAATAATAATCTGGTTGATCTTGGCTTTGTTGGTTCTAGATTCACATGGTCCAATGGTCAGTCAGGTCTCTCCAGGCGCTGGGCTAGACTTGACAGATACTTGGCCAATACCAACTGGATTACTATCTTTAATAATTTTACAAATAAACATCTTCCTCGTACTATCTTGGATCACTCTCTCATTTTCTCTTGATTTTCTCTAATCCTCCTTTTCTCTCTAAAAAACCTTTCTGTTTTGAAAATTTTTGGTTTGACTATGACGGTTGCCATGATTGTGTTCTTAAAGCTTGGTCTTCTCCTTCTGCTCCTAACCCGATGCTTTCTTTTTCTCATTCCATCTCTCTAACTAAGAAAAATCTTCTCAGATGGAAATCTTCGGGTGTCCATCCGCTGGATCAAGAACTCAGAAACATTGAAGCGGAAATCCAGAATGTTGTAGCTGCTGCTGGATACCCCGCCAACCCTTGGCTTCCAATCTGGTTCCGTGCGCTCTTTAACTGACACCCAACACTCCTACGGCAAAACTTTATCTATTGAGTCAAAGGGCTAAGATGCTTTGGTTGTCGGAAGGTGATCGGAACTCCAGATTTTCCATTCCTCTATGAAAATCCGTCGTCATAAAAACAAAGTTCAAGCTATTCACAACTCCTTAGGTACTATAGTTTCTAAACACTCTAAGATTGAAAACTGTTTTCTGGATTTTTATAAAAACCTCTGGCACTCCTCTTCCAATTTTGATGTGAAGGTCTTCTTTAATGCCATTCCGGATGATTTTGCTGTTTTAGAGGATATAGAGAGAGCTGATTTGATTAGATCGATCTCCAAAAGGGAAGTCTATCAAACTCTTTTCTCTATGCCTCATAGTAAAAGTCCGGGGCCAGATGGCCTTACATTGATTTCTACATTTTTTATTGGAATATTCTTGGAGATTACCTTTTTAATGCGATTTCTCATTTTTTCAACACCTGCATCCTCCCTTCTTCTTGGGGCCGGAACTTTGTTGCTCTTATCCCCAAGAAAGATAACCCTTCTTTTGTTTTAGACTTCCGTCCTATTTCGCTTTGCAACGTTAGCTATAAAATTATTTCTAAAATACTTGCCAATCGCCTTAGAAAAGTCATTCATAAACTTATCGATACGGAGCAAACAGGTTTTTTGATCGGTTGTGGCTCTTCCGATAATGTTATAGTAGCCCAGGAGATTGTCCATTTTATTGATTTTGAGTACCCTACCCCTTCTAGGATGATCATAAAAATAGACATTGAAAAAGTATTTGATACTGTCGAGTGGAATGCGCTCTTTGCTACCCTCCAAAAAATGCGTTTTCCGGACTTATGGATATCTTGGATTCATGCTTGCATTTCTTCTGCTTCTTTCTCCTTCCTGATTAATGGCCATAGTTCCCCTAAAATAACTAGTAGTAGAGGATTAAGGCAAGGAGATCCCATTTCCCCCCCTTTTTTTTTCTCCTAGTTACCCAAAATCTCTCGGCCATTCTTAACAGAGCTCTTTCTCTTTCCCTAGTCCCAGGTTTTAGTCCATCTCTTTCTCATTATTTCAACCATCTGATGTTTGCTGATGACCTTCTTCTGGTCACCAAAGCCACTCTCAACACTACTCGCAATTGTCTTTTATGCCTCTATCTGTATCATCCTATTATCGGTCAAAAGCCCAATCCCCTTAAATCTGCTGTCTATTTTCCTTCTTGGTGTAATAAAAAGTTTTCAAAATCCATTTCTTCTATTCTAGGCATCAAACAAGGCTTCTTTCCTCTTAACTATCTGGGTATCCCTATTTCCCCTACTAGAATTCAAATTCCTCAATTAAACTCCCTCATTTCCAAAGTTCATAACAGTTTCTTTGTTTGGAATCATGCTTCTCTCTCCACCGCGGGCAGAGTAACCCAACTCAATAGTTCCATCTTTTCTCTTCCAAATTATTTCCTTTCGGTTATGCACCTTCTAGATTCTATTCTTGATCAAATTTCCAAACTTGCTAGACCTGTTCTCTGGAGTCATGGAGGCAATGAGCGTAAATTACACACTATTGGTTGGATAGTTACTACTCTCAAAAAGTCTGAGGGGGTACACACTCTTGGTTGGACAGTTACTACTCTCAAAAAGTCTAAAGGGGGGAGGAAGGGGGGAGATGGGGTGGGGGGGAAAGCTTGGTCTCAGAAACCCTAGAAATGTTAGGCACTCTTTAATGGCCAAGAACATCTTCTCTATTTTAAACTCTGTGAACAAGATCTGGGTGGACATCTTTAAACATAAATATCCTAATTGGAATCCCTGGATCTCTAGTTCCCCTCTTAAAACCTCTTGGTTTTTCAAATCAATCTCTCGCTCTGCTCAGAATCTTAATCTCATTTTAGAATTCTCATTTCTAACCTTTACAGTTTTGACATCTGGAAGGACCCTTGCTTCATGGACCTTCCCATTATGTTTAAACCTACATATATCAACATGGACTCTGATTTTGATTGCCTGAGTTTTTTTGATTATAATCTTAATGGTAATCTTAATTTCTTCCTTATTCAGAACATCTTTGGTCCCAACCTTGATTAGGAGTGGATCAAAAATATCATGTTTGATTTAAATTCCCAAAATCTTTGGGTTTGGGGACCTCGTTCTCTGAGAACCTCTGTTGCTTCTGCTGTTTATGACTACTTGGTTACTCATGATCCTCAGCCTTGGCTGGGTTGGGACTATATCTAGACTCTGTGTGTTGCCCCGTATTAAGACTTTTATTTGGAAGTTAGCCCACGATAAACTTCCCACTAGTGATTACCTGTATGGTCTTAACATTGGACCTTTTACCTAGTGTCATTTACGTGGTTTGGTCTCTGAATATGCTTCTCATATTATTTGGAACTGCTCTAAAATTATGCCTTGTTGGAATACTCTGTGTTCTTGTTTCAATTTGGATCCTATTATTTTAATTGAGTTTAGTTATGGTATTTGGCTCACTAATAGATTGGTTTTTAAAAACTCTAATGGTTTTTTCAAAGCTCTTATAGCCACTATTGCTTGGATTATTTGGAAGGAGCGATGCAATTTAATCTTTAAAGGCTGGTATCCGAAATATCACTCCATCTTTGGGAGAGCTTGGAATTATTGCTTGAATTTTTTCAACTCTATTGGCAAAAAATCAGGGAGTATTCTAACCCTTCTTGCCCTTTGAGTACTGTTAGCCTATTTACTGATGCTTCTTGGTCTGATTTTTCTGTGGGTTATGGATTAGGCTTTATTGCTATCTCTAATGCTGGTCATATTTTTCTTGTTGGTTCTAAGAGTTGTGTCTTTGATTCTCCAATTTTTGCGGAAATTGTGGCCATTCATTTTGCTCTTGACTAGTGTAGTTCTTTTAACTGGTTCCCTAATTGAATTCTCTGCAATTGTCCAGGTATTGATCGTTTGCTTAAACACTTTGACAGCTGCGTTGCATGACACTTCAAGCGAGATATCAACAGCCTTAAATCTAAGCTTCTCAATTCCTGTTCTAATATCAAGACCATTCCCAGGACAGATAACCAAATTGTTGATGCTTTGGCGCACTATGGAAGATCAAACCCCCGTCTCTCTCTCTCTCTCTTCTCTCAGGGCTTGGATCGTCCCAGATGGCTAGAGGATCTCTGTCGTAGCTTCAATCTCTTTTTCTAGTTATTTTTTTTCTTTTTTTCTTAGAGCTTTGTTTCTTTGTTCAAAAAAAAAAAAACTTTGAATTTAGTATGGATTGCATAAAAGGAAGGTAAACCTACAAAATGAAATTAAAATGACAAGAGGAATTTAGTTTGCAAACTTTGTTTGTAACATATATGCATTTGGATTTCTTATATCTGATAAGGTTTCTAATCCATATGAGAGAAAATTTAGACTCAATGACTGTTACATGTATTCTTTTGAAGATTACCTAAAAGTCTATCGAATATAAAGTTTGTTGTTTAATTTATATCACTAGAACTGCATATTCAACAAATGTAAATTGTTATGAATGACTTGATCAATAGGAGGGATTAACCTATCAAGTTTTGAGGAAGATCATGTGGTTGTTATAAATAACATCTTTCAAGTTCAGATGAATATTGAACGAACTCTTTAAGGTCATGGTGATGAAATTGTAAACAGATCAACTAGAATAAGTGCTTTTGGGTAAACATGTTGTGTATATATAATTTTGAGCCAATTGTAACTTTAAAACTTTTCACAAGCATTAATTAATTTTAGTAAAACTAAAATGTTGTCTAAAATCATAAAGTATGATATTGATTCTATAATATGTTATGGTATTTGGGATCTTGTTGAATTATCATATATGGTAGAGACTATTTAGTTTTGAAAAATAAACGGACTCATTAGGCTACATTAAGTGATACAAGATAATACTATTTTGCTAATAGATTTACTCATATAAATGGAATAGATTACAAGAGATTTTCTCATGTTTTCTATTGGTTTTCATGTTATTATAACATTTGTTGCTCATTTTAACTTAGATGTGAAAATTGACCTTTTAATAAAGAATTTGTAAAAGAAGCATATGACCTCTAGAATTCCTCTTTATTAAAGGTAAGGCTTTGGATGTGTAATTCAAGAAATCCGCATAATACTACAATAAGTATTCCGTTGGTGGTATTTGAAATTTCATGATTTATCTCTTCATTTAGTTTTCAAGAGAATAATGCGAATCATTTATATACCATGAGCACATATATATTTTAGTTATATTTAAGATTATGTAGATATATTATGGGTGCAGTTACTCTTTAAAAATTTTGGTTTGAATGATATAATTAAGGTGTCTTATGTCATCGACATTGAGTTCATCAAGAGTTATTTTGAGGCATTATAGTTTGGTCTCAAGAAATCTATATCTATAAAGTTTATAAGAGATATCAGATGAAAATTTATTTACCTAATGCATAGTTTATTTTAATAGTGGTGTGTTTAAAAGAGAGCAATTAGAAAACATTCCTTAAGCTTAAGTTTGAGAAACCCTATTTATGTTTAAATTTGTTGAAAGCTCGGCATTGCAGTTGTTATTAGAATGTTATGAATATGTCATTATGATCTTTAGATTTTGAGAAACCATAAAGAAAGTGACGAGTACATGCTTATATTTATCAACTTTGATATTGTTGATTACTCGGATTAAGATTTTGTTGGCCTTGTTGATCTTGTCAAATCAACATTCACTTACCTCTTATAACTGCCAACAGAGTTATCTTTTGAAAAAAAATACATTTCTTTAGTTGCTATTTCATCTATTAATGCTGAGTATGTTGAGGTAATGTTGTTGGGTGTATAGTTGAAGAGTTTTGTGCTTGGGCTAAGATAATGAATTTTTATCTCCAGTCCATTAATTTTGATAATTCAGTTATTATGTTCCGCAACACCTTAGCACTGAATTGATGTTTGCCGATCCTTATATGAAATGCATGCGCTTAAGTTATTTAAGGATCATATGCAGAACAGATAGGACTTGGTTATTTTCTGTAAACTTTTATTTGATAAGCTATATTGGATAACATGGATCTTTATTGAAACTCTTGATCGTGTTTGGTTGTCTTCTGGTCAAGTGTATACATTAAGTTTGAGAAATAACAACTGTTAAGTATATGCATATTTATTTATGGGTTGGACCCGAATAAGCATCTGGCTTATTTATTACGATAAAATGCAATATATAGGTTTGCATTGAAGAGAGAGATTGCATCGTAATGTATGGAAGGTAATACTCGATTTATAATAATGACTTACTGCCATGATTCGTGTAATTTATTTCTTTGATGTAAACATGCGGATTTTTATGGGTTAATGTAAATGGATATTAAGTTACCTATGATAAAGTTGGACCAAGTGGGAGAATGTTACTTTGAATTCTATTCTGAATTAACTTTGTGATAATATTAATCCAATTTGAATTCAAATTAAATAAAGTGGTCTATGACTTTATCTAATGGAATCCTAAGTTAACTCTAATTGGCACTTTGGATAATGATTTACTTAAACTTTGAGTGGAGTTAATCCTTTGATGGTAAGGATTATGTATTGTACAACATCAAGGGTCCCCGATCTAACGTTCTTGAGAATACCCAGTCCCATCGATGGGAGAGAACATGATGGATTGGAAGAGCCCTTGATTTCTTCTAACGTGGACTTAAAGACTCTCACTGTCTTCTACAACTTGCTATGGCTGGAGGTAAGTGATCCTGCTTCCGCATATAATAGTACGACATAGATGTCGTAATTAAGTTCTGATGAAAATTCTAACATATCCCTGATCCCAAACCAGAGTGCAGGGATTTTTTTTATCCCATCCCTGTCCCTATGGGGATTTTTTTATCACATCCCTATCCTTGTGGAGATTATTCAAATTTAGGAATTCCTTGACCTTGATTAAATTTTTATAAATAAAAAATATTATTATTATTTAAAATAAAATTTATAAAATATTTGAGAAAAATCTCATAAAAATACTTAATACTTGAGAAACACATTAACAAATTTGAGTAGTTGGCATGTTAAAAGTCTAATACCAAATATCAATATGCACAATTATCATATAATATATATGTTGAAGACCCATTGGAACAACAGTAATGTTCATTTAATTATTACTAATTTGTTAATTAAAAAAACATATGGGTTTCTGTTTGATTTTTATATAGATATTGATAACATAAAAAACAATAACACACACATATATATATAATATTTAAATAAAACATTTAACATTTTGGGGCCTGGCTGAGCCGAAGAGGATATTCCTCAGCCCTGGCCACCACCCCAAAAAAATTTTTCCTATTCTCGGCCTCGATCGGGTGGGAATCGGGTTCCTTGTAGGGGAGGGACCGATTGACAACCTTATATGTCTTGGTACTCAAATTATAAAATTGAATATAGAACCAAATAACTATATAATATATATATATATTAGAATACATCAACTGTAGACATTTATAGAACGTCCTATAAACATCCGCAGTTGAGCACAGAATAGATTAAGTAGCTACAGTGAGTGTAATTTAGGGTTCATTAGAGTTGATTAGTTTTAGGTTTTGGTTTTTTTATAGTGTATGTTTAGTAGAAATAGGGTTGAACGGTTGATATTTGTTGAGACACTATATATATATATATATAATAATAATAATAATAATAATAAAATTAAGGGGCCAAAACAAAAATTTTCAAAATTGAATAATAAATAAATATTTATATAATTTGAAGGCAAAAGCAATTATTTTATAGTTTAGGGAAGCTACTAGAGGTTTTAATTACTGTACAGGTCCCTGTAATTGTGTACTTTCGGCCCTTTTAGTCCTTACAATATTTTTAGGTACAATTAAGTCCTTATATTTAGTCGAGTTGGGTCATTCTAGTTCACGGTGTAGATGGACAAGTGTAAATTGCAAGGACTTAATTGTACCTAAAAATATTGCCGTGGACTAGAACGACCCAACTCGACCAAATATGAGGACTTAATTATACCTAAAAGTATTAGAATGACTAAAAAGGTATAAAGTACACAATTATAAGGACCTGTATGGCAATTAAACCTTAATTATATGTATGGCGCTTATGTGAAGCATATTAAATTTATATATATACAATGGAAATTGTTCGTATATATTGGTTTTGAATATTTTATGGATATTTATTGAATAAGTATAATTACTGTTTTCTAGTAATTAATTTTATATTTAATATAAATGAAAATTAATTAGCAATTGGTATTTTTTAAATTGTTTATTTTAAAAGTAATGTTAATAATATTATATTATAAATTATATATTATATAATTATATAATCAAAAAAATATTTTATAATTTTAAATTAATATTCAAAATGAATTTTATAAATCTCCCATTTAGCCGAATGAGCCAATGTTTGAACCGTTTAATTCGAGACCAAGAGCTTAAAAAGGTTTGACTTTTTAGTTGATTCTAAGAACTATATTAAGCATATTTAATTTGAATTAGTTTCGAATTAAGCATTTTCAATTACCATTATCATATTTAATACAAATAAAGAAGATTCTTAAAAAAAATTTTAAAAATTTCTTTGACACCTTCTTTAAAAATTATACAACTATTTAAAAATATATGTATAGATATTCTAAAACATTAAAAAGGTAACATACGAATGTGCAATTTCCATACATTCATAGAGAGCATCCAGCATCATCCACCATTCTGATAAGATAAATACCATATCATTAATACATGTAATTTAATTTTAATATCCATTAATAAAAAACTAAATACATACATTGTACAAAAGATTCAACAATATTATTCATATTTATTTTGATTTTCTTCTAATATCTCATATAGATAATTTATTGATGGATTTTTTTTATAAAGAATTGAGTGTAAATTCTCATCAATTTTGTTTTAATTTTATCATTAATTTTGTTTTAATTTTAAATTTATAAATAAATATGATAAATTTATCACAACTGTGATTAACCTCATAAGAAAAACACACGCACAAGCACACAAATGTTATGTTTCTTACAAAAATATATTATAATAAATTTTTTATTTTAATATAATTTTGCATTGTCTCTATAGATCAAGATATAACTAAATGCTGGCATTGTAAAAATGAACTTAGAACAATGTGTATTAGTTAATAAGTTCTTTTCAAATATCATTTAATTACAAACTTATTATTTTGATTAAAAAAACCCTATCAAGGTTTCATTTGACCGATAAAAGCCCAAATTTTGGTAATACCCAAGATGTCCCTTATTTGGATTTCAAAGTTCAAGATGCATGCAAATGCATTTAATATAATTGGGGAAGACCAATTTACCCTTCCTACCGATATGAAAAGCAGAAATAGTATGTTTTGAAATTTCTATATAATTATAATTCCCTTTTTTATGTTTTTTATACTGTTGATGTTCATTTTTCTTCTTTCTCCTTGGATATTTACATTATTACTGTTATAACCCATTTGTTTTTAGGTCTATTACTGTAGCATTTTGAAAGTCCAGAAATGCAGCAACGGGGTACTGTAGCAACTCGAAATTTTTTTTTCCTTTTGAAAGCTTCAGCCCTTCTCTTCCATTTCCCATTCATACCTAGTTGGAAACCCTAGCCATTCTTTCTCCTTTTCTTGCCTTTTGATGGTTAAATGTAGGTTAAGTATTTTTGTTTTCAATAATTTTCATCTTGTGTTCTTGTTCATATCCCTAGAATAACATAGGCCTTGTGTTCTTCTTGTTTCCTCTCTTGTTTTCCAAGATTAGTAGAAATAGAGAGGATGAGAAGAGAAGATTTCAAGGTGAGTGGGCTAACACAATCTTTAATTATCTCTTTAAGCTTTTATGTGCTTCATTTGCTTGCATTGTTGTGAATTTGGAATGATCATGCTCCAAGCTTGGGTTTTGTCTTGTTGGAATCCATATCATATTTAATTGGGAAGATTGAATGTAATTGATGATTTATTTCGACATCAAAAGTTTTGTTATATATATTCTACCTCATTGTTAATTTATTGGTCATAAGTTAACTTTGTTTGTATAATGCACTCTATACTTGTTGCCAACCTTATATTTTTGTTAAATTTAAAGCTTTTGGGAGTTAGATTGGTTGTTATCTATGTCAAGATTATTATATGGATCTCATGTATTAAATGGGGTGATTTTTCCCATCTTTGGGTAATGTAAAATACTTGAATAATAACTTATGTAAATTGTTGTATTCATGTATTATGTTAAGAAGGGATGTGTGGAAAGTTAGTCCTTGCATATAAGACGTTTGATGAAATGCTTTTGAGTATTTAATGTGAACAATGAGCAATTAAGTGTGAGAATTGATGATAAAAGAAGTTGTTAGTGAAGTAGAAGTGTGGCTAGATGAATTGTTATTATGTATGATGGCATAAATTAAAGAAGAAGGTGATGGAGATGTGTAAGTTGGAGAAAATTAAGTCATTGAAAAGTTTAATGATGATAAGGTGATACTAAGGGGTTTAATTCTAAATTTTTGGGTTTTTGAGCTTGTATACTTTGCTTATGTTTGCAAACTTGAGTGGTAGGGAAGTTGCAGGACTTACGTTTATTGGGATGTATATGTGAAGGGAATAGAGGAACTTGGTGGTGACTTTGTAAATGGATTTATAATGACGAAAGATGGAAAGGTGTACGCTTGCATTGGAGGATGTATGATCTAGAATGATTGATGAGTTATTAAGAGAAATAAATGCAAAAGAGTTCATGATTAAATTTAGTAGTTGAGTAAAGAAAGTTGGTCAAATTGCAATAATTTTGAGCAAAAGGAATTTCATAGAATTTTATATATGTGATTGAGTTACATACTCCATGATAGCTTTTGAGATCATTTGGAGGAGTAAATAGTGAAATCAAAGGTTAATTGGGGCTTATGCAGGCAACCACACAGGATGCATGAATCCCGCAAGTATTGTAGCATTAATGTAGTGTTGACTCATTTTCTTCAATTTTTGTTCCGGAGTTAAATCTCGGTTTGGTATGAATTCTGTAATGTTAAGGTGATTTAATATGGAGGTTTATTATGCGAATCTATCGATTTAAACCTTGAAAATGTTAAATATTGAAATTTTTTTTTTATATGAGATGATGCATTATCTATATGGGAGTGTAAAATTATTTTGGTCTCAAGAAATTTATTTGATTTTGATATAAGAAGTTTTAGATTTTGTTGAGACAATTCTTATGGTGAATTTATATAAATGGTTTCGAATGATTTTAATTACAAGGGATGTGGGGATTTGTGAGTCATGGTGTGTATTTAAAAGATTTCCTTGATGAAGTTGTTTTGGTAGTATAATAGAGATGGAACATCTTGTTGGGATTAGTAGAATTAGAAGATAAGAATGGAAGTTTATTAGAAAATGTTAAGTTGAAGCATGCTTATAATCTTTTGGTTTAATCTTTGCAAGTTTGTGAGAATAATGATAGGTTATTTCATTATAATTGGAGTCTGATAGAGGGCCTTGATGATTTAACTTGAGTGGACTTATGTTGTTGAGGAAAGATGGAGCTACTCCCATTTACCAGTTGGTTTTACTCAATGTATGTTATCATGTCCCTGGAACCTACTTTCATATTATCTATGATCTTATACTCAGTATTTATTTTATTCCTTACGTATATTATTGTTTATTGTTAATTATTTGTTATCTTAAAATTTGCCTAATTTTCTTCACTAATCTGGGTTTCTGAAATTCTGTAGTTCTGTTTATGTGGGTAATTGGGTTTAATTTGTGAGTACTCTGTATTTCGATTATGTTGTTTTTGTTTGAATGATTTATTGTATCGTTTTGCTTACTTTTTATATAATTTATTCTGTTTATCTAGTTTTTGTTCCCTAAGTGAAATCTTGGAATTTATTAGTATTTTTGAGTTTATGTGAACTTGTGAACTTACAATGTCTGAACTTGTACTCTGTTTTTGGTGTATGATTATTTGTATATTTTGTTCTTGCATTATTTACTCGGTATTTTCTCTGTCTGTACTCTGTATTTCTGCGGTTTTAGTACATCTCCATTCTTGGCTCGTCCAGCTAGGAGGAGTAAGTCCTAGCCATGTGCACATGTTTTCTGTAGTAGCGCTACCCTCCGACTGTGGTTGAAGATCCGGCTTCGGCTGTTGATATTCTGTTATGTTCGGTTCCGACTTCACAGTCGAAGATCCAGCCTCATGTTGTTGATTTCTGTTATTAGTCAAGGAGATGTATACGTCTGTTTTCACGTTTTTTTGTATTTATGACTATCTCTATCTTTTGAGTATTTTTTGTATTTCCGTTCCATTATTAGTCTATCTGTATTCTGAGCGTTCTTTGTATTTCCGTTCCACTTTTATTCTGCTATTTGCCATTCATTTATTTATTATTTTACCCACTTCTGAAATTCTTGTTGTAGTATGATTGGAAAGTATTATGTTTTGGAAATGTTCCTCTTGTTTTCACCCCATTCACTGAGTAACCCAGTTACTCAGCCTCTCTTCTTCCATCTTTTCAGGTACTCGACTCTTAGGTTGTTGTGCTTATGACCTTGTTGTTCAGCCAGTGCTAGGATGGATCCACCTGGGTTGTAGTTTCCTTGTAAATTTTTTATTAACCTGTATTTGTACTTTGGATTTTTGTATATGTAAGTTTGTGTTGTATTTCCGTACCATTTTATATTGTTACCTGTTCTATTTGTTAGGGTTGACTCTGACTAAATCAAATCTGAGGCCTTGCACCTAGTAGGCCCCAGCCCCGTTGAATACAGCCGATCTGTCAGCGGACCCGGCTTTGGGGCTGGGGTGTGACAATTACCCAAGTATCTTTTGAACATTTGAATGATGGGAAAGTGTTGTAATATAATGCTTCCTTTATTACTATATATTTAATTGTCCCTTATAACCATTTCACATCAATTCAAAAAGTCAGTTAATTACTTGCTTTAATTTTATCAAAATATCAGCTCTTTTTTTAAAATTACTCTTTACATTATTATCCCATATAATTTATTTTATTTTTTATTTTTAAATGCACTGTCCTACTCTCATAATTGATGTGAGATAGAGTAGTAAATATGATACATACTTATTTTTCTATACTTCCTCCTTCCATAATTTTTAAAATCTAAAAAAAAAATTAAATATGAAAATTTGAACATTCATTCCCACAGAAATTCATTTATTAAAAAAACAAAAAATATACAATTTCAATTAAAAATAAAAAAAATACTCTCTCCAATTATTATTTTTAAAATACCAAAAAAATTCAATCAGAAAATTAGAACACTCATTTTCACCAAAAAATGTTTTAAAAATTTAAAAAAAAACAAAGATATATATACTTTGAAATCTAAAAATATTCCCTTTTCCCTAGAAATTTGTTCAAATCAAACCAACAATATGTAGTTATATTCAAATCCAAATTTAGAGAAACCTTCATCTTTTCTCCATTATGTGGTTGCTGGTGAGTTGATCAAATATGTAGAATAGGAAGTAGCAAAGTTTTCTTCTATCTTTATTTTCTTTGAATGAGAATGCAAAAAACTTTCAACTTGATGTAGAAGAGTAAGTGTTCACCTAATAATCCAATTTTACTTAAAAAATTTTTCTACAATGCATAATAATTAAAAAGTTGATTTTTTATTGGAAAGCAAAAGAGCAACCTATTTTTAGTTGGAGCCACTATTGCCTTAGTTATAACATGTATTTTGAAGAAATAATATATTTAATTATTTTATCATAATTAAAGAAAATAGTGGTAAATAGCAAATTTGAAAAAAAAAAAATACTTAATGCACTCTCGAGTTTTTATTTTTTAAAGTGATAAAGAAAAAGAAATCAGAAGTCTTCTAAAAAGTGATAAATAATGAGTAATAGGGGGTACTTTATCTTCCGTGATGTGAGAAGCAACAGACGGAACAAAATTAAATAAATAAGTAAATATGATGATAATGAAGAAGAAGATTTATTAAATGCTGATGATAATGAAGAAGAAGATTCATTAAATGCGGCTTGTTATACTTTCGAAAAAATGTAAACAATGTAAGTGTGGGCCACCAATTGCTAGCAAGTTAGTAATCTTCTACTAGTTCATTGAGTAATTAGCTAGACTTTCTTGTGAAAAAAATGTAAACACTGTAAGTATGAGGGTTTAGATTTATTTTATATATTTCCTTGTTTATTTAGCCACATTGTTAAACATATTTCATTATATTCCTTTAACTATTTACCATATATATATATAATTCATTATAAGAAATTTGACTAATTTCTACTATAAACATTCGTAGAGAAATATATCACAATCGTAGATAAATATTATTATCTAAAAAAAATAAAATCGTAGAGCCAAATATAGATAATGCCTTGTAGGTAATAGTATTTATCTACGATGTTCTATTTTTGTAGCCGAAACTTAGAACCTTTCTCTACGTTATTTTCGTAGAGAAATGTAAATGAAATTTGTGGCTAAATTTAGAAAATCGTGGAGGGAAAAAATTATTGGCTACGGATAAAATTGTAGGCAATGGTTTCCTTAATTCACTATGAAATTCAGTTATGAAAAATTTCGTTGAGAATAGTGGATTTGTCTTGTTCCATTATGCTTTATCTACGATAATTTTCTTGGAGAATTGTGGACTTTGCCTACAATTTTCATATTCGTAGTGACTTTATCTTGTTTTATCATGCTTTAGCTACAATTATTTTTGTAGTCAATGTTTAACAAATCGTAGGCAATGGTTTAAATTTTCACAGCAATATAAAAAATCGCACTAATAATTCATTGTTAATATAAATATTGAATTCAAAGGTATCCATCCCAAATATTAATTTACAAACATTGAATCTAAGAATAAAATGTTCAATAAAACCATTTGTCTACAATCATTCTAAAACCTAAGTTGCCATCCAAATATAAAAGCATCAAAAGACCAAAGTACAATAAAACATCTTTTCACTATGATATATTTTATAGAAAAAAGGGCTCTGTTTTACCTACAGAACAAATTGTAGCTTATAAAAATCATTCGTAGACTTTGGTCTTTCCGCGGGTGAGAAATCTTTGGTGCCTCAAAATGTCTATTTTTCCCTACGAAATATAGAAATCGTAGACAATTCAACATATTTAGCTATGAAATTTATTATGTAGCTCTAAAAAACGTAGAGAATAGCCACGTTTCTTGTAATGACTGTTAAATCGTCTATATTGTTATAATTATTGGTTACATTGTTCTTTTAATTTTTCATATTACTAAAGTACTGTGCCAAATTATAAGATCAATTAGATCATAATTCTATCTTTCTTTACCATATTAGTAGACTATTTGCTACATTGTTAAATTCATTAGATCGATCATATTCCTTCCATACTTTATAATATTATTAAACCACCTTATCATATAGATAATTTTAGTCTTGACAACGTGCGTGAGCTTAAGCATGTACAGTACTAAGGGCCAGTACAGTTGAAGTCAAAGGAAGATTTGTTAAAATTACAAGGGTCAAAGAGATAGAAATGAGAATTTAAATAAAGGGTAGAGATGAACATGTCAATATCATAGTTGCGGATGTCATAGCTGAATTATGACAACATGTGAGAGGTCGAAGAAGTGGAGAGAGAAAAAGAAAGACATAAAAAAATTAATGGAATATTTAAATATAAAAAGAATTAACATTAAAAAGAATAATACGGAAAAAAAAGAAAAAAACAGAAGGGAATGAGGAAAGAAAAATAATTAAAGTGAAATTTTCTTTTATTTAATAAAAATTTATTATAATTTTAATTTGATGCAAGCGCATTAAAAACATAGAAGGTGTTTGAAGTTATTATCAAAAGTAAAAAAATCTTAGTTGACACTTTTTAATCCTTCTCACCCCCTAGATTGCGTGGATATATGGAATTCTAGTTTCATATCCAGTAAAATAAAATAAATTTGAAGTTTTTGGAACTGACGTTGGACGATCACTGAGGTCAATGAAGACATATATATATTTATATATATCCTAAATAAATGATTTCAGGTTAATGGAGGTATATATCCAAAGGTTTATGATTTCTATATATTATTTAATATTTAATTTTATAAAAATATCAGTAAAATTATTAATAACTTGTATTGGTTATTCTCTAATACCTCAAAATTTCAAAAGTTTATAGTATAAATAATTTTTGTTAATCCCTCCCAAAAACATGATTATTAATTTGGCATCGTTTGCAGCATAAAATTAGCTTATATATAGCAAACCAATATTTATAAAAATTTACATAATAGACTAATGACCTTATCACAAATATTGCATGAGTAATATCATTAGGATGACATGCTTTAACTACATATACAAGTGCTATACTTTCTAACATAAAAAAATATTAAGCGAAAAAAATATTTTTAAAAATAAATTTTGGTTTTGTTTATATTATTTATTTATTTTAATAATAAACCACTCACCTCAACTAATAGTTTGAGAAGAATATAGTTACCATCATTTGAATGTGATGGTAGGAATAATATGTTTATATATAATTTATCAAGAGTTTTCATATAAGCGAAAAAATATTTTTTTAAACTTAATTTTGGTTTTGTTTTTGTTATTTATTTCTTTTTTATAATAAACCACCTACCTCAACTAATATCATGAGAAGAATATAGCTGCCATCATTTGAATGTGATGGTAGTAATAACATGTTTATATTATAATTTTTCAAGCGTTTTCATACTTTTAATCACACTAATTCCAAACGACTCTAGTGGTTTTAAGACTCAAACATCTTTTTTCATTGTCATCATTATACCATTTTTAAATTGTGACATTTAAGTATATACCCTCACAAAGTGCCATATTTACATATGTGGCCCTAAATATAGCCCTGACCCCAATTTAGTTTAAATTCGGATACGATTTTGAATCAGCGGTTTCGGTTTTATAAATTTTAGAACTGAAACTGAACCATAATTAGACAGTTCATGTTAGTTCTGGTTCTTATTCCTAGTCAGTATAAGTTTCGGTTTTATTTTCAAACATCTAGCTATTTGTTGCCTTCGTTCACATTCATATCTTTAAAGAAAAAAAAACTTAGGCTATGTTTGATTGCCCTTTTTTCCCTGGAAAAATTTTCTACGGGTCATTTTCCAGCTAACTAGGCTGTTTGTTTGCCAAAATTTTCCATAGAAAATTTTTCCACAAATTCTATCACGTGACCCTATTTTCCTTCAAATCAGTGGAAAATTTTTCCTGCCTCCACCCTGGGAAAAGTTTTTCAGGGAAAACATAAGAGGTTATGTGAAAAAATAACGTGCAATTGAAATATTTAAAATAACTTTTCTTTTAAAAATTTAAAAGAAAATTTTTTCTTTTTCTTTTAAATATGTTTTTAAAAAAAGATAAATTATATAACTTGATAATATTTTAAATAAATTTATCTAGATCAATGAACAGATCCAGGGGCGTTTTGATGGTAAGATTTAATTACACGTAGCATTGTTTATAATTTCAAATAATTTTTTTTAAAAAAAATTAAAAGGAAAGTATTTTTTTCTTTTAATTTTTTTAAAAAAGATAAATTATATAACTTGATAATATTTTAAATAAATTTATTCAGATCAGTAAACAGATCCCGTGGCGTTTTGATGGTAAGATTCAATTCCACGTAGCGCTGTTTATAATTTTAGAAATTTTTTTAAAAATTTCATGGAAAATGTGACTTTTTTCAGGGAAAATTGATGCAATTAAACAACATATGAGGTTTTTTCCATGGAAAATGTTTCATTTTCCGTGGGAAACATTTTCCGTGAAAAATAAGAGCAATTAAACAACAAAATTTGAATTTTCCATAGAAAATTTTTGATTTTCTAGCTAGAAAATAATGCCAATCAAACGACTATTTTTTCATTTTCCATGTATAATTTTTTTCATGGAAAAATATTCCATAGAAAAATTATCTTTTCTAGCCATTTTCTATTTTGCCAATCAAACACAACCTTATTGTTACAAGAAGAGAAGCTTAAATCGCACATTTTATATCCAATATTTAACTGCCTTTAATTCCCACTAAAATCATAAATATAAATTTTAGTCTCTAACCCTTTTACAAATCCACCAAAATCAAACACAAAAAAAAAATATGACGAACCAAAAAGAGGGGGAAAACCTCAAACTACAAATATATAATTTATGATGATTAAAATGACAAGATCTACATAAACACAAAGCAAAGCAGTAAAAGTGAAGATACAAAGACCAGAGACCCGGGAAGAGCTTCTTGAACCTTTGCTCTTTTTTCCCTCGTCAAGCAACAAGTCATGGATAAAGGATTGAAGCCTGAAGAAACAAGAATGAAGATGCAAAGACGGGATAACATATAGGCGACGCTTGATTAGATGTAGTTGAAAATGCAGTGGAATTTCAATTGCAATTTATTTGTAAATCCTTGGATTTGAAAATGCAGGAGAGTCAAATCTAGTGTTTAGTTGACTATATTTGAAAATGCTGGATTTCAGAATTTTGTGTTTGTTTGGAAGGATTTGTAAATCTGGATTTTTGAAACATGCGTTTAGTTGGGTGTATTTCTAGATATAAACAACCTTTGTGAGATTACCCCCAGCTTGGGTCATTATTAAGTTTAATTAATTATAAATATACAATTAAATGTTATTAATAATATCATAAAACATTAAGCGTTTGGATTAGGGGTTAGAAAACTATTAGAATGGGAATGATTATAAATAGTGATTTTATAACCATGTTTGGATATATTACTATTAACTTGGTAATGAGTACTATAGGTAATGTCATTATATATAGTGAAGGCTTTTTATTACCTCCAAAATTGGGGGTAATGGAGGGGAATATATACTATTGAATGTGAATTGACACTTTTGTCCCTAGTTAAGATTTAGTTAAATAGTAATAATTAATTTATATAACTAATTATAATAATTAAAATAAATAATAATTAACAATAATTATTTAATATACATATTACATTATAATAATTAAATTGAAATGACATTTTTGCCCCTATAAAGATTTAATTAAATTAAATAGTCAATAAAAGTATTTCATTATGGTAATTAAAGTGAAATGATATTTTTACCTAGTATATATTTAATTAAATAAATTACTAATAAGGAAATGACAATTTTACTCATAGTTAAGATTTAATTAAATAATAATCATTAATTTAAATAACTAATTATAATAATTAAAGTAAATTATATTTAACATAAAATGAGTCATTTAAATATTATAATAATTAAAAATAATAATTAACAATAATTTTTATTATATTATAATAACTAAATTAAAATGACATTTTTTCCCTTTTAGATTTAATTAAATAAAATAATTAATAAAAAATTTAATTATAATAATTACCGAGACTAGATATTTATTTATATGTAATTATTTTATATATTAACATATCATTACTTATATTAGGGGCATTAAAGTAATTTGCATATAATCTCTATCCTACTTTTCCCATTCCCAATATTTATTCTTTTCAACCAAACACCTTTTTCATTACCATTGCTTTTCCCATTACCATTACCATTACCATTACTTTTCTCATTACCATTGCCATTACCATTCCTATTCCGTGATCCAAACGGACCCTTAATGTATATAATTACTTAATTTAATATATAATTATGTTTTTATTACAATTTATTATTATTTTTAATAATTATATCAAGAATACCTCACTTTTGGTGATAATTAGTTTATTGATTGGGAATTAAAATAAACAATTACATATGTATTAAATTAATATATATAAATATATCCACTAAAAATATCATTTGTCATATATTTATTTATTTAGATTCTAACTATATCCTAGTTTAATTTTTTTTTTTTATGTCAAGCAAAGGAGGTATAGACTTATTCACTCATGTATTAGCACATATAAATGACATAGGCATTATAAATAATCTCCACCATTTCCTAGCCAAACACAACCAAACATCGACCAAAGTTAAACTAATATTGATCAAAGAGAACTAAAAGAGATTATTGATCAAGATTAGCAAATACACTCACACATTTAAAATAATTATATAACTAACAAGCTTTCCATATATCAAAACGTTCATAGTGAATCTTTACTTACTACATACATTACCACATATATGATCGTTGCTTAGTAGATTAGATACGAACTAATAAATGTTTACATACATACATTCAAATGTTTGAAATTTTAGATTTGACATAAAGATAACCAGATGCACAATTCTGATGCAAGAGACACTACATTCACAACACTCCATTCATAATAGACTTGGCCATGAAAATCAAATAATTCTCCACTAGTACGAATAAAGATAGTTTCTATCATAAAGCACCCTGCAAATCAATGCAAAAAAAAAAAATATCTATTTAAAACTAGACAAATAATAATTGAAAATAAAAATGAGATTGATGACTATTATATCAAAAAATTTCTTACCATCTCCACACCTTAAAGGTCATGACCAATAGTAGCATATAATTTATTCACCCAAACTTTGCGAAATCCCTCACGCATTCCAAAAAAGGCTTCTACTTGTGCATCATTGGCCATCAAATACTCGTACACCATGACAGTTTGTTAAATGGGATACCCGTATTGTGTCAAATTCATACAATCATCTTGAAGTTCTTTTGCGAAGTTCACTAATCGGTTGGACTTAACAGACTCAAATGCATCTTTAATAGTGGTGGCCAAATTGTTGATTGCATCATGACTGACGTTCGTTTTTTGCTTGCCTTTTTATTTTTTCTTTGTGTTGGACTTGTTGCTAGACATGGTTTCAAAAGTATTGGGTTTACTAAATGGGGAGGTATTACCATAAGCATCTACCTCCCTAAAGGATATATCAACAAAATGTTGTGCCATAGAGGTACTTCTTGCTCTAAGTTGTACTCCATCTGTGTCTAAGTAAGACTTCTAGATGGGATGGAATGATGACCATAGCTTGATCATTGCCACATATCATCTCAATAATATCATAATCCTAAATAGGCTTGTTCAATATGGCTCATCATGGGCGTGGATATTTATTTTAACCAAAAAAATAAATAAATAATATTAAAATAATTAGTTGAAAACATAATGTTTAATTTGACAAATACCTTAATATATTCTATATACTTAGCCTCGCCCATCACAATCATTTTCAAGTTCTCATCCCAAACCATGCCACTCATCTCATATAATTTTTTTTATTCTTGCCCATCTTCCCTGTATTGTCATGAGATGATTACTTACATTGGCCTCTGTGTTGTTACCCCAAAAGTATCTTTTAGTGCTCGAATAACACCATGACTCGCTTGTGGCTTAAAGCCCTTGTCTACTTTTAACCCTTGCTCAACTTGGCTTGCCATAAATCTTATAAAGAAACAACTTTCAAAAGATGTCCATCTCTTGTTCCCCAATGTCCTTGATGTGGTCTTTCATTTTCATTGACTGCTTTGAAATGCATTACAATTCTCCATTCTATATTAATAAAAGATATGCCAAACCCACAATAAAAATAAATCAAGCACTAAACATATGGTTCAAATAAAATTAGCATTGAAGATATTCTATTATACGTTAATAGATATTGAAGACAAAGTATACATCATAATTCCATACTAACATTATATATTATTGTCAAATGGAAGAAACAAGTTTACATGAAAAAGTGACCTCACAGTAACAAAACAACATGTAAAATAAGAACATGTGATGCTTAGGCTTGCCAAAGTTAACTTCAAATATGACTACTTATTTGCCCATATTTCAGCTGTGATTTGATCATGACAAGTAGCCCACTCTTGTGCTTCTTCTCTTTGTTCCCTAAGGGTTTTTTTTAGAAAGACCATTGTGTGATCCAATCCTCCTCAGAGGGAATAAAGTCATGTTTACCACCACTAAGTATGTAATTATGTAAGGTGTAACATGCTAACATGAGTTCCATCTGTGTCTTAAATGGGAAGAAAGGCCTAGATCCAAGGACCTTAAAACGACTCTTCAAAGAACCAAATGCACACTTATTAATAGAGATACGTGTAGATGAGTGTCGCAAGTTGAAGAGTTCCTTAGAATTTGCAGGTGTCTGAGAGTCGAACTCCTTCAAGTGATACCTAACACCTCTGTAAGGGGGTATAAAATTAGGTCCTGTGTCATAGCTAACATCAACCGAGTAATACTTTCCTAATTATAAGATATAAAATAACTTTAACAAAGATATAAAATAACTTTAATAAGTTCTATTGTGATAAAACTGGGTCTATAAAACAAATAAATTGGATATCTTCAGGGACTTTTAGTCCATTAGCTCTTTCTAGTGCGTCACAAAAAACTAAAGAACCATGTGCTGATCCTTCCCAACCAGTGAGAACAAAAGTGAAATGAAGGCCAAAATCTATAATTGTAAGGATGTTCTGCTTTGGGTAAGTTTTCTTTCTAGAAATGCAGCTACTTCGGATGTTGGGACATAAGCATGTATATGTGTCCCATCAAGGGCCCCAATACAATCATAGTGTTGAATGTTATATGCTAGAATTAATGCTACCAGGATACGATTATTTAAAATATAACATAAAAATACCTTGAAATAAGGATAAAGTATGCGCCTTGCTATTATGTAAGGTGGAGTTTGAGTACTTAGTGCCTGTATATACTCATGTTGCAACTCACTGATTGCAAACAACATGTGATTGAAGTATCTTCTAATAGTCTCATCGGACCTTAGGAAATTATGTCCAATAACACCGTTTTGTTGATTGCGGGCTATGGTGTGCAAGAACATTTGATCCTCCAAGCTCATATGTATTATATCTTTTAGAAGCCCTTTTCCACGTAATATTGAGCATAGGTTAAACAAATGGATTTGTTCATGCAAACCATGTTAATACTAGCAGCACCGTTCCCATCTAACAATATAGACATATTTTTCCCTCATTTCTAGCCTTTAACGTGATGGTTCTCTACAAATTCTACGTCTTTTGTTGTGTACTAGTAATAACACAGTATAGGCCACAGCTAAAACTGCTATTTGTATGAAGTACATTTCATTATCTTCCTAAAAATGATCCATCTAATACAAGATTAGTATGAAATAAATTAGCTTTTAACCTATAAAACAAATATGAAATTATTGTAATCCTTGATTTAAATAAAAATGGTCTTTGAAAATAAAAATGGAGACCAAATATATCCATGTTATCATCATTGAAAATTATAGAAGAAAAGTATTGGTTATTGTTAGTTCCACCGGTGTGGTTTGTGGTTTGAAGAACACTCAAACACTCATAAAAAACTCACACAAACTAAACAAAAAAGAGACACTCAAAATTGGTAACCCAGTTTGGCGTCCACTCACCTACGTTTGGGAGGCCAAGCCCAGAGATAAACAATCCACTAAAAGAGGTGAAAATACATGAGTACAAATACTTTATCACTCACATTCACAAATAAATATCACTACCCTCTCTAGATTATCTAGTGCCCACACTCTCTCTAACTCCGGTGTCATGGCCAATCTCAGAGCAAGGTACCTTATATAGATGCCTCAACATCCCAAATATAGTCCATACCTCTTTTAGAATCTCTGCGGCTACTAATTTTAGAACCTTTCAAAATTAGCTGTTGCAACTCCTGTTATAACACAACTTGCAACATGGCCCTGATTGCTGACTTGACTGAGTTCTGGTTCCATTGTGAAATGACCTCAAGACCCATCAACCTCCCGGTCATGCTTAGTCCGAGTCTATTATAGCCAGTTTGACACTGTAGCTTTAATTGGCTAGTTACTAAAGCATTTTTAGCCCGTTATTGTAGAGTTCAGTTGGTAGTGTAGAAACCCGAGAATTTGTTTACAATATCAGATTTTTCTTTCCATTTTACCTTCATCCTTGAGTTGAGAACCCTAGCTTTTCCTCCCTTCATCCTCTCCCGTCATTCGAACGATTAAAGGTAAACAAATCCTTTAATTTTCTTTAGGTTTTAATTATTTCTTTGCTTATTTTGTTGATCTTAACCCTAGGTTGTTCTTCATCTCCTCTCTTTTGTTTTCCTAGACCTATTGAAGTAAGAAGGAGGTGAGGAAGAAAGGTGAGTGGGCTAACCGGACTTTTATTTATCTCTTTAAGCTTTTATGTGCTTCATTTGCTTGAATTGTTGTGGATTTGGAATGACTATGGTCCAAGCTTGGGTTTTGTCTTGTTGGAACCCATATCAAGTTTAATTGGAAGATTGAATTTAATTGATGATTTATTTAACATCAACAGTTTTGTTATGTTTATTTTTACCTCATTGTTAATTTATTGGCCATAAGTTCACTTTGTTTGTATAATACACTCTATACTTGTTACCAACTTTATTTTTTTTTTTAAATTAAAAGCTTTTGGGAGTTAGATTGGTTGTTATCTATGTCAAGATGATTATATGGATCTCATGTATTAAATGGGGTGATTTTCCTATTTGGGGTAGAACAAAAATACTTGAATAATGGCTTATGTAAATGGGTTGTATTCATGTATTATGTTAGAAGTGATGCATGAAAAGTTAGTCATTGCATGTAAGATGTTTTGATGAAATGCTCTTTAGTAGTTAATGTGAACAATGATCAATTAAGTGTGAGAAATGATGATAAAAGAAGATGTTAGTGTAGTAGAGGTGTGGCTAGAGGAATTGTTATTATGTATGATGGTATAAATTAAAGAAGAAGGTGATGGAGATGTGTAAGTTGGAGAAGATTAAGTCATTGAAAAGGTTAATGATGATGAGATAATACTAAGGGGTTTAAGCCTAAATTTTGGGTTTTTGAGCTTGTATACTTTGCTTATGTTGGCAAACTTGAGTTGTAAGGAAGTTGTGGGACTTGTTTATTGGGATGTATATGTGAAGGAAATAGAGGAACTTAATAGTGACTTTGTGAATGGATTTATAATGGAGGAAGATGGAAATGTGTACGCTTGCATTGGAGGAAGTGAATAATTGATGAGTCATTAAGAGAAATAAATGCAAAACAAATTTATAACTAAATTGAGTAGTTTGAGTAAAGAAAGTTGGTCAAGTTACAATTATTTGAGTAAGAGGAATTTCATAGAACATTATGCATGTGACTGGGTTACATACTCCATGAAAGCTTTTGAGATCATTTGGAGGAGTAAATAGTGAAATAGGGGATTAATTGGGGTGTATGCAGGCAACCACATAGGCCGCATGAATCCTGCAAGCATTGTAGCGTCATTGTAGCACCGCCTCATTTTCTTCAATTTTTGTTCCGGAGTTAAATTATTGGATTGGTATGAATTCTATAATGTTAAGTTGATTTAATATTGAAGTTTATTATACGAATCTATCGATTTAAACCTTGAAAATGTTAAATGTTGAATTTTATATGAGATGATGTATTATTTATATGTGAATGTAAAATTATTTTGGTCTCAAGAAGTTTATTTTATTTTGATATAATAAGTTATAGATCTTTGTGAGACAATACTTATGGTGAATTTATATAAATGATTTCGAATGATTTTAATTATAAGGGATGTGGGGATTAGTGAGTCATGATGTGTATTTAAAGATTTCCTTGATGAAATTTATTTGGTAGTATGATAGAGATGGAGCATCTTGTTGGGATTAATAGAATTAGAAGATGAGAATGGAAGTTTATTAGAAAATGTTAAGTTGAAGCTTGCTTATAATCCTTTGGTTTAATCTTTTCAAGTTTGTGAGTATAATTATGGGCTATTTCATTATAATTGGAGTCTGATAGAGGGACTTTGATGATTTAACTTGAGTGGACTTATGTTGTTGAGGAAAGATGGAGCTACTCCCATTTACCACTTTGTTTTACTCATGTATTTTATCATGTTCCTTGAAACTATTTTTATATTTCCTTGTTGATTTCTATATGAAATGCTATATATATAACATGTTTTGTTTAGTTCAAGCCTTTGAATTAGTATTCATATCCCATGTAAGATGTTGATAATGTCATGCTTTCAAAATTTATCATTTTCACTTCTATCATTGTTATGTAATTTGAAAATCATTTATGGCTGATGAAATTGTTATTTTGATTTTAAATGATTTTGATGCAATGCTTGCTAGAGTGCATTACTTGGATTTACAAAACCTTGTTTCCTCGAATATATATTGGAATGTAGGAATGGATTTCATTTCTGAAATGCAAATGTTTATGACTTTGTTGTTATCGGGATTGAAAAGAATTATGAAATTTTGTGCAAATATCTTGCTTTTAGCAAACGCTCTAGTGATATGGTTTCCTTTCCCGATGTGTGAATATTTGTTCTAGAAAAGAACTCTTGTATGTAATATACATGGATTGTATTATTTGAGCACCTACGGTCTTGAACATATCCACAAAAGTGGTGGGCTACAGTCTTGAGGTTCTCGACAGGGTGGTTTTAATGGTGACTATGAACTTTAGTCTGACACTGTAGTGGGGTCCCACGGTCTGGCCTGGTGGATGGCGGTGCAGTTAACCTTGAGTTTACCCTGGTCAAGAGGTGTGTGGAGCCATTAATAGGGGATTCTTTTATGTGAGAAACTCGGGGTCACCATACAGGGATCTCAATCGCCAACACGTAGGAAGGCAACATTTTGAATTTTAAAAGTTTTAAAACACCTTGGTGGTCCCGGATCTAGTCGTGACCACTATTAGCTCAGGAATTATTTGTGGCCAACCTGCATTTTGAGCTGTGTTTTCTCAAGATTTTATTGATAAGTAATTGCGAGGTCTGTTTGCAAAGTTTTACATTGAAATCTTATGTGTATACTCATACATTTATATTCTATCCTACCTACTTTTATTTTACCGTGTTCGTTCAATGGTATTGTGAATTACACTGCCATTTTGGACAAGTATAAATAACACTTTTTCCATATTTGTTAGTATTTGTGAGATTTTCAGTTGCCCTCACACCACTTACTGAGTAATCAAGTTATTCAGCCTCTCTTCTTTCCTCTTTTCAGGTACAGGACCCTAAGATTGTTGAGCTTGAAACTAGTAGTGTATGGCCAGTTATATGATGGATCCACTAAGGCTGTTGTTTTGTGAATTTTTTATTTCTGAAAAAATATTTATTTCTTTTGTATTATTGTACAATATTAAATTGTAAATACTTATATGTTTTCACTTGGTTATCTTATTTAAATTTGATTTCGGGTGTTTTAGAAATTGTTTGAGATCAAGTTACTAAGCAGCCTTGTAGGACTTTGGGTTTGGGAAAACTTGTGTCCTTGTTTGAAAGTTCTGCGGCGGTTGTTGCAAGCCTGACCGTGTGTCAGGGCGTGACAATTAGATTGGTATCAAAGCTTTGGTTTGAGTTTTTTGGTTTGATATTTTGATTTGTGTGTTTTGATCATGTCTAGTGGATCCAGTTAGTGGTATAGTTAAGTGAAGTAACCCCTCAAAAAAATTTGATTTTTTACTCTGTGACTTGTCATTTCTAGTTGTAGAACAATGGAAGTAATAGATTAGAGTTCAAGGAAATTTTAAGGGCGAAATTTTTTTTAAGGGGGGTAGGATGTTATAACCAGTCCGACATTGTAGCTTTATTTGGCTAGTTATTATAGCATTTTCAGTCGGTTACTATAGAGTTTAGTTAGCACTGTAGGAAAGTTACTGTAGCAACTGGAGAACTTGTTTAAAATATCATATTTTTCTTTCTATTTCACCTTCATCCTTGAGTTGAGAACCCTAGCTTCTTCTTAGTGCCTCAGTATGCAGTCCCCTCGTAAGGGGCGCACATCTTTGTGCGTCTTTATGAAACTTACCAAACTTGATCTTCAAGTCATCCAAGTTTGGCCTTTAAATCTTCCTAAGAATAGGTCTTCAATCAATCATACCAACAATAAGCATGTCTCCAATCATATCCTTAATAGTCTTCAATCATATTTATTAAGGTTCTTTAAATCATACCTTCAATAGCCTTCAATCATACCATTGATAGGTATTTCTTCAATTAAGCTCCATCAAGATTTAGTCTCTAATAAAATCTCTCTAAATATGGTCTTTGATATGATCTTGCTTTCAAGTTGCAACACATACCGAAAATAACTCCACCAAGATCTCTAAGATATTTGCCTCCAATCTAAGACTCCTTGCCATGTCATCATTTATGCCATGTCACAAAGGTTGATAAACAACTTCAATTAATGAAAACATCCAAGAATCTAAGAATCATAATTGTTATCCTCCAATCATACTTCCCATGTCATCATTTATGCCATGTCACAAAGGTTGCCACATCACCTTGTCTTGGTGTTAAATCATGCAATTAAAGTGTATTTGCACTAACAATTATGATATCAATCAAATATAGTGAGCTAAAGCTCTATGCATTCATATGTGAGCAAAAGCTCTATGTAGATATAATTATAGCTTAAACAAAATCAAGTTGACAAATTCCATTTCGTCCATCCATGTTTACACTAATAATAAAACTTTGAATGAATAATATAATTGGAATTGTTTTTTTAAAAAGCAATTGATCATAATAATCAAGTTACAACAGTTGGTTAACATTTAGATATGATAACCAAAGGTGCATTTATATATATATATATATATATATACTAGCATGACAAAACCACAATGAACATTGTAGAATGATGTAGTTAGTTACGATAATTTATATGGGCTTTAAAACTTTACATAGCACTATTTGCATATTACTAATTACATGCTGCTATATGTTCAAATATAGGCACTACTAAGTACTAAAACATCATCATTTTCAAACCAAAAATATAGACGATCTGAAATTTCATTTTTGGGGATTCGCAAAAGCGACCACTTTTTTTTTTATGGTTACACATGCAAGTTAAACAAACAATTTTCCCAATTAAGAGAAACAAGAGATTATGGAAGGACTATATTGAGACAAGCTAGGTTTGGGCATCACAAAGTAGGCCCTTGAACACCATTAAATCTTGAAACGAATTCAAGAATTTCAAGTTAGAAAAGCTCTCTCAAACATAACATAATGCAATAAACATTGTCACAGTTCTTTGCTGAAGATTCTCTACAAATCTATTAGTTAGTTGAAAACATAGAAAGACAGAAAGTTAAAGATAAAGTTAAGCCTGAAAAATACAAAAATGACAACTTCTGTTAAGAGATAGAATATAATGAAGACTAAATTTCATAATAGACACTGAAAAAAAAATGATGTCATTTGCCTCCCATTTTAGTGTTTAACTTGTACTCATCAATTAGATATTCCCAATAATTAATTCCATCCTTCGTCAAGGGAAGAAAAAGAAGTATAATAAAATTAGGCAAACATATTTCAGCAAAAAAAAAAACCTCAGCTATTCACCATAATCAACCATATGAGAGATTTCCCTCTCCAAAATTGTTACAATTAGATGACACAGGATTCAAACACTTTACCATCAAACAAAAATAAATTAGAGCAAAGTTAACAAATGACAATCATGATTACCAATTAGCAAGCAATAAAATTAATAATACCAATCGACAATTTTTTATTTCATATAAAAAAATACAAGTTACTCACCGAACAACTACAAACTCTCAAATTCTAAGTCTGGCTCATGACCCCTCCTCTCCCAATTTCCTTTGTTTAGTCTTCAACCAAGAAAACAAAAGGCAAAAAGAAGAATACAACAAATTTTGATCAATTTCATTATGCATTCCACTAAAAATATAGTTATTATTCTAGAACTCTTTCACATTCAAAAGAAGGAAAAAAAGAGAACAATATACATATATATATATATATATATATATATATATATAATCGTAATCTAAGAGAAATTTAGAACAATAAAGATTTACAACAAATTCCCAAAGTTGATCGTGAGAAGAAGGAGGAGGAGGAGGAGGAGGAGGAGGAGGAGAAAAAGAGGAGGAAAATACATCATGACAGGTTTTACAGAACTAAACAAAAATTTTTGCAGGCACTTTGGATTCAAGTTGAAGTTTCACGATCTCAAGGTCACTGGGGCTGTAAGGAACAAGCTGATCTAGAAATTTGCCGGATCTGTCGGATGGTTAGAAATGAGAAGGAGCAAGATGGTAAAGATGAGGTTGTCTCACCCTCTCGGATGAACCCTTGAATCCTTCACGTGACGGGCCATGTGAGGGATTCTAGATCCAGGATTTTGGTTTATAGCCGTTTCGGTCAACAATGAAATCCCTCATGCATGGGATTTGAAAAGTTATACAAAATCAAAATCCTGGTAAACAAACAAGGGATTTAAGAATTCTCGGGATTAACAAATTTAGAGACAATGAAATCCATGCAAAGAAACACACTCGTAGTGTAGCCTAGGTAGGCATGCTTTTAATCTTAGGTGGATTGTAAACTAGATTTTAAAAGATATCTAGGCTTTTAGCTTTTGTTTATAATTAATAATATTAATTAAAAATCTTGATTCTAATTCCTATAAGATATTAGTATACATTAATAGCAACAAAATACTTATAACACTTGCCTAAATAGGGAAAAATTTGCACGAGCCTCAAGAATGCTTGCAGATTTTTGTTAATAAATATAATTTTATATGTTATATAATTTTTATTTAAAAATAAAATGAGAACCAAACCGCGGTTCGGTTACATTCAGGTTCCGGTTTACAATTCTTATGAACTTTAACTGAAACCTTAAAAGTCTGGTTCAAGGTTCTGATTTCAAACCAGAACCATGTTTATGATTCTGAATCTGTTCAAACAGTAATGGTTTTGGTTTGGTTTGTTGGTTTGATTTGAACTGAAGTCATGTCTTCCTAAATATCATACCTCTATTTCCCTTTTACTCTCATAATCCTCTAATATTTAGGTATAATTGTAACAGTTACCAAAAATTTTACTCTCAAAAACAGTAATGGTTATCATATAAGCTATATTTGGTTTCCAAATCAATCAGGTGACTGCTCGGTAAAATAAAATTGAAAATGAGTAATCATTTTGATGCAAATTAAAGTTTGATTACTAAAATAAAACACAACCATAGTTAAGTGATTTATAAAAAAAATTAACCCACCTAATTTCTCAAGTCAGTCCATTTCCAAATCCATCCAAAACAAGCTAAATCCTTCGAGTTTAATATTTAAGTTTGAAAAAATAAATAAATATATATATATTAAAAAATTAATATTAATTTATTCCAAATAATCATTGCTATGACCCTAGCAAATTATGGTCTATAAAGCTTTTTAAAAAACTAATTTAGTAAAAATTCTTACATAAACCAAATGTTTATAAATTATTAAATATTTGTTAATATAAAAATACATCATTTAATATGTTTATATAATTCAAATTATCAAAGAAAATCAACGTATCATCTAATTATTATAGTTCATGATTACAAAATAAATTTTTTAAGATGCTATTTCATAGTGCTTATAAACTAATAAACTGTCAACTTATTCGTAGAAAGTAGAATATTAAAAAGAATTTCGAAGACAAAACTAAATTAGATAACTTATAAAAAAAAATAAAAAACAAAAAAAAATTGTGGGATATATTAAAGACTTCAAACCTCTACTGCAATGGCAGAGAAAAAAGAAAAAAGAAAAAATTTTCTAAATTCAAGTTGCATATCAGGAAATCTCCAAATTCTCCAATTAATGAAATAATAATATAAAAATTTAGAAGAAGGAAAGTGCTTAAATAACAGTAAATAGATAAAGACATTCAAATAATAACACTAATAGTAATAAATTAAGTACTTCATATATATATATATACTTTTTTTTTTTTTGAAAGCCTAACTCCCTGATCCTCATTAATTAAGTAAATCAAAAGATAAGAGGGTTGGGACATCATTAACCCAAATTAAAGCATGTGTTCAAGCATGGAACAAGCTGTTTTTTTGCAAGGGCATCAGTAGCAATGTTCGTTGAACGCCTAACAAACACACATCTAACATTTCGAAGTTTGGAAAGAAGATAACAATAGTCAGAGACAATTAATCCCCAATCAAAATGCAGATGGTCGCCATTGTGCATTGCCCGAATAACCAAATCAGCATCAGATTCAAGTATGACATTGTCAAGACTGGAGTTTTTGATCCAAGAAAGGGCCTCACAGATCGTTAGCGCCTCAGCCATCGGCACATCCATCCTCCTGGGCATAGGGTTCGCACTTGCTGCCATGACAGAATGATCAGCCCGTCTCAAAATCCATACTAATCCTGATTTGTTTCCAGTGTTGCATACTGCAGTGTCGGTATTCATTTTTAGCCAACCTGATGGCAGAGGAGACCATGCATCAACAACCCCCCTTGGTGTCCTCATTTGCCCATTTCCACTTCTGTTTTGTGCTTCCTACCAACTGGTGAGAAGAGAAGTTGCCAGACAGACTGTTCTTCTGGCATACATGTAAACCCCATTCCATAAAACTTCATTTCGATGCTTCCAGATAGCCCAACATACTATAGAAAATAGAGCACATTGATCATCTTTCAAGAGATGGAATAAACATGAGACACAACCATGCACAAAGGAGGATGATGGTACCTGCAACGACAAGCCTGATAGGTGCCAACATTCTTTTGCAAAGTGACAATAAAAAAGTATATGAACATCAGATTCTATTCCCTCTTGACAAACAATACACCCTGTGTCAATCTGAATACTCTTCTCTAATAATCGTGCCTTTGTAGGCAAGCATCGAGATGTTGCTCTCCACATCAAATCTAGAACTTTTGGAGGGCCTTGCAACTTCCACAGTTTCAACCAAAAGTTATCTTCATGAGTGTTCATGTCACGGGACTCCACTGAGGTTAACAGTTGATAAGCCTCTTTGACTTTGTAAAGACCTATCTTATTTGGCCACCAGTATATAGAATCTTCTACTTCCTTGATGCTTAAAGATATATGAAGGATCAAGTCCCTATCCCTTTAATTAAATTGGTTTAGTTTTTCTAGATCCCAACAATAACCATTCTCATCTATTAGATTAGCAACCTTGCAATTTTTAGCCCCTAGGAGTATAGATGTAGTGATGGATGGGCAAAGTGGATTTGGAAGCCATGCTACTGTCCACATCGGGATAGATCTCCCATTGCCCACACGCCATCTCATTCCCTTCCTAACCAATTCCTGGGCTAAAATCAAGCTTCGCTAGGTGTAGCTCGGGTTATTACCTAGTTGGGCCTCTAGGAATGAAGAATTAGGAAAGTATCTGGCTTTTAGAACTCTCCCCACTATGGATGAAGGTCTTGAAATTAAACGCCAAGCCTGCTAACCCAATAAAGCCAGGTTAAATTCATGAACTTGCCTAAATCCCAAACCTCCATATGATTTTCCATGGCATAACCTTGACCAATTCATCTAATTTATCCTTTTCCTTTGATTCTTGTTACGACCCCACCAAAAAGAATTCATCATTTTCTCCAGCTCATGACACATCTCCACTAGTAGAAGGTACACACTCATATAATGATTAGGAATAGATTTTGAAACTGCCTTAATGAGGACTGATTTGCCAGCTCTCGACAGGTATTTTGTGTTCCAATTCTGCAATTTATGCCATACTCTATCATGGATAAAGCTAAAAGCCATCAATTTCTTCCGCCTGATACATATCGGTACACCCAAATACTTGCCAAGGTGAGAAGCTTCATGGAACTGTAGAATGTTGCAAACTCTCCCTCTATCAATCATAGGAGTGTTTGTGATGAAGAGTAAGGCTGACTTCCCATAATTAATCTCTAATCCTGACGCGATTTTGGATGTCTTCAGAAGCTCACGCATGGATTCAGCCTCAAGGACCGTAGCTTTGAAGAAAAGCAAACTTTCATAAGCAAAGAACAAGTTAGAAATCAGAAGTGTACCTTTGCCCATTTTACAACCATGTAATAGCCCTGATTCCTCATATCTTTGCAGTAAATTGGTGAATCCCTTAGCATAGATAATAAATAAAAATGGAGATAAAGGATCTCCTTGACGAATGCCCCGGTCGGGATCAAATTCCTCTCAAAGATTATCTCCAAGGGAAACTCTAAATTTGATTGTGGTGACACAGAGCATCACTAGCTGTATCCACTCTAATGGAATATCCAATGCTTCGAGCATAGCCCTTAGGAAAGGCCACTCTAGCTTGTCATAAGCTTTGCTGATGTCTAGTTTCATCGCTACTACTCCAATCTTCCCTTCTGTCTTTCTCTTCAGAAAATGCATCATTTCAGCAGCCAAAATAACATTATCATGAATGGAGCACCCTAGAATGTATGGACTTTGGTTTTCCGAAATAATACAATGGATTATTGTCCTTAACCTTTTGGCCAGCATTTTGCTTAAGTTTTTGTACATCACATTACAGAGAGCAATAGGTCAAAATTCAGCAGGTGTTGTGGGGGAGCTATCTTTCGGAATCAAAACAAGGATGGTAGTGTTAAGTTCTGAAGGAAATGACTTTCCATGGATCCACTGAAGGCATGCAGCTGAAACATCCTACCCAAATATCTATACAAGTATATATATATATGTACTTGTATGTATACAAACACAAATAGATATATATACACACGCATACATACTAGCATGTAAAAAAAAAAACTAAAAACTTTCTTACAAATTTGAACTTTAAATATAATTTTGTAATTAATTTGTGATTAAATAAAATCAAAACACTAGCACTACCCCGTAGAAGCTAAAATTGGAATTATGGTCCTAACTTTGAAAAATACATGATAAGAGTGTGTTTGTTTCACTTGATTTTGGGTCGATTAGGTTGAAGTGGTTGAAGTGGAGATTTTTCCCACCATTTCATTGAAGTCAGATTTGAAGTGGATGATTTGAGACCTCCAAACTTGTTTCACTTGGGCTGAACTCAATGGAAGTCAGGAAGTGGAGGAAGTGGCACTTCTATGAAGTGGATGAAGTGGTGTCACTTCTAGTTATTCATGTGTTCACTTGGGCTGAAATGACACTTTCCTGAAGTGCCCAGTTTTTCACTTCCTATGTTCATTGTAAGAAAGTGGGATCACTTCAGGATTGACTTTCATAACATGTTTCTTTCTACGAAAGTGAAGGAAGTAAGGGGAGTAAATTATAATGATATATATTTGTAACAATCAACTAATATTTTAATTAATATAATTTTAAATACTTTATAATGATATGTAAAGTGTAACGATAATAATAACAATAAACTAATATTGTTGTTATTATTTTGCTCAATATTATTATATACATAATTCAAGAAAATAGATATAAAACAATTTTTTACAAATTAAAAAAAATATGAGAATGTAATGAAGTTTTATTTTTATGCTTTTAAAATGATCTCAAATTAAGCATGGCTAAAAGAATTCATTCATTCAATAATCTCATACATATAAATCCACAAGTGCAAATATAGAAACATCAACACAAGGTTTGCATTATAAAATCAATAGAATACAACGTTTTCAGTATGAATTCATTAAACCAGTACAAGGTGTTCATTACAAGCACTAATACAATGTTTCAAGTTTCATAAGAAAATTAGATAGAGAAACACCATTCCAAGGTTTGCATTACAAGGTGTTCATCACAAGCACCAATACAATGTTTCAAGGTTTGCATCACAAAATCATCCATGAAAACAAGAAACACCAATGTTTGCATCACAAATATAAGAAACACCATACAATGTTCCAAGGTTTTCATGACAAACAACAGTTATAAGAAACACATTACAAAATCATCCAAGGAAACAATAAACACCATTTATATGTTCCAAGTTTTGGATCACAAGAAACACCATCCAAGGTTTGCATCCTGCAAAACAAGCAATCATATTAAATCCAACTCTGTATTCAGTTTGTATTAAATATTGCATATGCAATCCTTACCTTTGATGCTAACATCAACGGCTAGAATTCTTTATAGATTCAATATATTCATCCAACCATATTTTTCTGAGAGATGGCTTCCTTAAGTAGAACAATTCAGCTTGTGCATTGTTAGTCATTAATCTGTCAAATACGATTCCCATGTCCTTATCGTCGTAACCTTCCATGTCCCATAGAGCATCTGATAGTTTTTCCTTCCATGTTTTCTTTTTTGTTGGGTCAATTGATGTTACCAATTGACCCAATTTATCTCCAACAATCTCCATCCCAACATTTTCACCCATGGTCCTTGTTGTGCCACTAGACCTAGCGGTTGTCTTACTTGCATTTGACCTTAATACTTCATGTCTTCAACTATTTGCCTCAAAAGCTTCATAGTCCATTAGCTCATTAGGTGCAAGAACATTATCAGGGATTGTATCATGGTCATCTTCATGGATTGTACCACCAAATTGGTCATAGATTGATCGTGCGTAATCACCAGTGGTATGGTCATCTCCAGCAACCAAATGTAACTCCTCAAATAAAGGTATGGGCTTGTTCAAGTACTCTTTGGCTTTTGGATGTCCCTTTGAAAAAAAATTAAATTAAATCAAAGTCATCAAAAATTTGTTATATGTATGAATTACAAAAAAAATTGAAATAAATTAATTCATTCAAGTACCTCCACATATGTACGGTACGTCTCATCCTTAAGCACTAGCATTTTTTCCAAGTCATTCCACCCAACACCACTAAGATTCATTAAATTTTTTTTATGTCTTGGTATTTTTGCTTCAAGGTGCGCATGTGGTTCTCCATATTATTTGCGTCCATGCAAGCATTGGGGGATCTATTATTGACAACATTTGCAGCTTCAATAAATGCTTGACATTTGAATGACTTATCCACCTTCAAACCACTCTTTGCCATGTCTGCAAGCAATGGTATTAACACATTGCCATTTCTTTTGTCCATCTTTTATTTGGTGTTCCTTTTTGCTTTTCACTTGGTTCCCCATCAACAATGTTACGTGAAGTTGACATCTTATATAATACCAAGATAAAAATACAAAATAATAATCTAAACATGTGTTATTTCATTTCAAAAAGTGATAGCATTAACACTTAATAGGAGTATGAAAATGTAATAATCATATTTTTATTTATATCCATCAAATGAACAAAATTCAACACATTATATGTTTAGAAGAAACAATGAAGTCAATGTACATATTTTCCATAAATCAATCATTCAAGCATACATGCCATCGAAAGCACAAAAAAAATGCATAACACAATCAAGTAAATGGCATTACAAACATAGTTTTTCTTTTATAGCCATAATTTAAAACTACATCCATTTAAACCCAAAACCTCAATGTCAAAACAAAACATCACCCAAAAACACAAACAAAATATTATTCTAAAGTGCGTCTCCAACTAACATAGTCAAGCCACATGTCACCCGCAATTTTCTAACGAAGTTCCGGTCATTGCACTTGTGCCTCTCGTCATTCACCATATGTATAGGTCTTTCGTGTGTAGGCACTTCCCCCACAATTGGAACATCTACATGTAGCAATATTTCACTAGGGTCTACTTATTTTATAAAATTGTGCAACACACAACAAACAAGGACAATATCCACTTGCGTTGTAAAAGGGTAGAATGATTTTGTGTCCAAGATCCTAAACCGATTCTTTAGAATCCCAAATGCTCTTTCGATTCTGAACCTAAGTTGGGAATGGTGAAGATTAAATAACTCCTTCGCATTTTGTGGTATACGACCCACGTGCTCTTTTAGATGATATCTAATTTTCCTATAAGGACTTATCAATCCATATGTTGTTGAGTACCCAGCATCGACAAGATAGTATTTTCCTATAATAAAAAGTAGACAAAACTCTCAACATATTTTCCTATAACAACATATTTCCTATAATAATATGCAAACCATAAGGCGGTGGGTTTGACAATGCATCTTTAAGGACTAGATAGTCATTTGCTAAACCTTCCCAACCGACGATAATATATGTAAATTTTAAGTCAAAATTGCATGCGGCAAGTACATTTTGTGTGATTCCCTTGGGTCATTGGAATTTACCAACTAGATTTGCACTAACTCTTGCATCAATATGAGTTCCATTAGTAAAACCAATACAATCCTAAAATTATAAATTTTATTAGATGTTTTCAAACTATGCCATAATTTTAACAAGCTATGGAAATAGAAAAGAATATGTGATACCTTGAAAAAAGGATAGTAGTTTGGGTTGAGTTCTACATCGGGATGTATTGATGCATCTAGTTGTTTGACAAACATACTTCTAATAGAATAAATAGCTCAGAGAACATCATTAAAATATCGGCTCATTGTTGCACCAGATCTAACAAAGTCAATTTTCATTGCCAGATGTTTTGTATGATGGCCAACTATGTGGAGAAAAACAACTACTTGTTCCTCCACTCCAACGTGAATCGTATCCGTCAAATGACCACATTCCTGTAACATGGCGCATAGTCTAAGGAAAGTGTCTTTGGTCATTCGTAAATATTCAACATAGTTATGGACCCCTCCATCTAGTATACGAGCCATGTGTGCATTCCTTTGAGAATTTCTAACCAAGTACGGCTCTCGAGGAAGTGCTTGTTGCCTTGCACGGTTAGCATCATGACTAAAATAACAGCTATAGTTGCAAACACTGGTGTGTCGATGAAAATGAGTTCATCGGAACTATCATTAGCCATTGTATTCCTATGCGAGAGTGGAAAAAGGGTTTATGAAAACATATTATTATAACTTAAATGCAGGTTCTTGATTAAAATAATATTGGATTCCTATAACACCATCATGTCTATCATCAATATTACAAAGCATTTCACGTGAAATACTCTTAAAAAAAAAAGCCAAATTAGTTGTGAAAATTTAGCACATGATTCACAATGAAGATGTATATATTAATACCAATAGGAAGCTATATCTCTATTTACCATTAAACTCAGAAAGAATAAAAAAAAAAAGAAACAGATGACACTAACTACTACCACTACTATCTACTCAATCCACACATTGAAAGGCATGAGTATAGTGTATGCACTGTGTGCGTGTGTATATATATATATATATATATAGAGAGAGAGAGAGAGAGAGAGAACTAGATGAATGTTGTTTAATGTAACATAGAACTTAACCAATGGTGTTAGACATTGTGCCTTTTCTATTCTTGTTTATGTTCTTCTGAAAACCTAGTTATGTTATAAATGTTGTTTGTTGTAGAACTAGATGGCATTGTTGTGTTTGCTGGAGATTGCTTCTTAGTGTGACAAAAAAAGAAATAGATGAATAAAATAAGTTCGTTTCCTATTTATTCTTTAGATTAACTAATCAGGTTTTTTTTTATTTTTTTAAATATATATTATGGTTTCTTCTCAGCTGATCATGTTTTGGACCATGTATGTATATATATTACTGCAAATACAAATATGCCCCCACAAATAACATGTATTTGCACATATGGCACACTACTTCACCTTAATTCTAAGAAAAGATTATCATTATTGAAACAACAAAAACAACATATATTACATATAACCCCTCCTCAAAACATCATATTCATTCACTAGCAAGCATTTTACTGCATACATCACAAGTTTCTCATTCTCTTACAAGAGAAGCATACATTAACTAACTCAAAGTCTGCACCATTTCACTGGAAAAAAGAACAATAATAATAATCTAACAGAGATCACATTATAATCCTAAACATCACACAAATGTCCACACTGGAAGCTCCCAACTTGTGTATCACTAATGTAGTTCTCTTAAATAATCTTTTCTAATCAATCTTCAATATGGGCAAGCAAGCAATTACCATCAAACAATCTCTTAAAACTTTCACATAAATTTCAACCTCTTGCATGATAATTCAAACTTTAATGAAATTATTTTGAGGATAACAACCTAAAAAATTCTTAAAGAGTATAGTAACAATAGGATGAGAAAAATTACCAGAAATTACAACAAAGTCTTCAGACTTCATTCCACAACCAAGATCCCACTGAAATTCGAACCTAGAATTCAAATAAAATCATCATCATCATCATCATCATCATCATCATCATCATCATCATCATCATCAGTAGCAGCAGCATCATCACCAGAACACCAGAACACCAGAACACCAGAACATATTCCCAAATCAAGAATGAAAACAACAAAAAACTCACCGCCTAATCGATGACAATGATCCTCTAATGGTGAGAAGAGAAGTCGTAGCACTGGCGATGAGAGAAGAGGGACAAGAACAGAAGCGGCATCACCGGCTGATCAAGATGAGGGAGGATGGCGTCTCAGGAGGTGTCGGTTCACCAGATCTAGAAATGAGATACCTGTGACTTCCATATGGATAAGGAAAGTGGTGGAAGTCATCTTTTTATATGGAGACCACTTCATCCACTTCAGTGTAAAATTCACTGAAGTGGGACTAGTTATATTTTTACTTCCTGGTGAAAATGGGGGAAGTAACACTTCCCCCACTTCAGGATAAACAAACACATAAAGTGGGGGAAGTCATTTCACTTCCCCCACTTCCCAGACACTTCAGCCCAAATGAACATGCTTGCTTTCAACTTCCATGTAAAAAGCTGAAGTCCACTGTAGCTTTTTTTTTCTTTGCTAGTTGAAGTGTCATGTCAATGATTTCACATGCCAAGTTATAGTCACCCACTTCCCATTTTCATTATCTTCCCTAGATTTTGAGGCTTTTTCCTTCTATACTAATGAGCTCTATTATCTAGTGAAAAACCACGTTTTCCATGATCCCTCTCGTCTCCATCACCAACTAGCTTCACTATCTAATTGGTTGAACACCACTAACCCTTCTCTGCTGCTAATCACATTTTGCTTCTCTGATAGCTAGTGATTCCTCCAAATCTAGTTAGATATGCAGTTTTCTCCTCCTATTTTGATGCCGATCTTCTTGCTAGCATGTTCAATATAGATTACGGCTACTATTTTGACTTTATTATTAATTATTTTTTAGGTCTTGGTTTCATATCTTGGTTGGTGTCTTGTATCTCTTTTGATGAATTTAGTCTTGATCTGGTTGTTGTATTTTGAGTGTTTATATTGTTAGATCTTAGTTGTCCTCCAGCTTTCCTTGTGCTATTTTTATTATTTTATCGATCTAGTATGATAAGCCTTTCTTATTTTTCTTTTCCCTGTAGATTTATTTGATGTCAAGCTTTCTCTCCATTTTCTTTGGTTTTATCTAGTATATTTAGGTTTTTGTCACTACTTGTTAACTCCTTCTAATTTCTCCTGCTTTTATTCTTTGATGTCAATATGCTTGATTTCATATTCACAGTTCGCTATATGAGCTATTTTGACATTTATTTCTTGTTGGGTTCAGGCCTACGTCTCACGAAATTAGTTGTTATTCTCCATTTGTTTCCAAACAATTGAGTGGTGATCTAGTCAATTCATTGTGAAGTTCTTGTCTGGGTTGTTATACCCTTTATAATACCCTTGATTTTTTTAGGCTACACATTATGGTTTCTAGTGTTTATTTTCTCCTCCCTTTTCATGTTTTCCTAATTTTTTTGTATTGTCATCATTAGATTTTATTTTCTTTACTTCCATGGGTTGTGCTATTTTCCCATTTACTACATCAAATTTGGTATATATTTTCTTGTCAAAGTTTGTTATGTTACCAATATGAGTACCTGTTTCTGTGTTTTCTTTCTTTAAAATAAAAATTATGTTGCTAGAAGTATGCTATCTCCTTAGAGCAGCTGTCAATTCAGGTTTAGCCCGTTAGGGCAGCCCTCCCTACCAACAAAAATAGGTGGGTTGGGTTGGTCTTCACCCATTTTGTAAGTGGGCATAAATTGACCAACCCATTTGGGTCACGGGTTTTAGCAAAGCGGGCTGGCCTACCCTTAATTTATAAAAAAAACATAAAAAAAATCTGAAAAAATATTAAATTAATAACATATTCACAAGAAAGCAAATAATTAATACAAATATACAATGCTTAAAAAAGCATCACATAGCTACAGTGCATCACCAGACGCCAATCAATTATCACATCCAAAAGGACAAGATTAATTACTAATGGAGATCATTGATTAAGGATCATCATTTATAAGATGAATCTCAACACAATCCCATCCCTCCATTTCTCTTGTCACTTTAATGATCTCCTTTGATTTGAATTCCCAGAAAATCCAATCGTTTGGATTTCTCTTTTTTCTCGGATTAAAGCTTTTTACTCTCACCATCAAGGCCTTCAATCTATTAGTAATGGTATGATAATTGTTCTTTTATATTTTAATTTGATTCTCAATTTATTTCCCATTCTATCGATTTGTTTCAAGATTGTTGTTAAGGTTTTCAATTTATGCCTTCCTAATGTTTTCTTTGCTTAATTATGTGAATATGTTTTCTCACTTTTTTTAGTTTAGGCAATTAATTGGAGTGGTTAAGACAAGAGGATGTTGGTCACTCACCCATTATAGATGTCAAACATTGGCACTTCTTTGATTGCTTTATGTTGTAATTTATCTTAGTTTTCATATTTTATAAGGTATCTTTTCTATTAGATTTATTAATTTATTTAATGGATTTTTTTATATGAGAATTGGTTTATGATCAATTAAAAATTACTTGCATGACACTTGGGTTGAGAAATGTTTTTTATTAAAATGTACCATGTATCATGTATTATGTATCATGTATGCTTTTCCCTATGTTTTTCATATATATATATTTGCAGAATAAAGGAAAATCATGTAATCTACTTTTGTGAATCCAAGTATTAGCTTAGATGACAAATAATTGGAAAATACTAAATTTGTTGAGGAGCCAACTAAAAAGCCATAAGAATTTTCTGATATTTGAATTTCTTTATAAAGAAAGGGATAGGTCAAGATGGCATACAAATAGCAGAATGTAAGGGATGCAAGAAAGAACATAAATGTGGGGGGGTAAAAAGTATTGACTTCTACATTAATGTGGCATAGGGATAATTGCATGCAAAATGTTAAAATTCAATGATATAGGACAAAGTTCCTTGATCATGAAAGGTTGATAAGGTCTAAGAAAATAGAATAAAAGATTGCACGTAACTTATTAGCTGCTGCAATTATAAAAGATGATTTGTCATTTTCATTTGTTGAATAGCATTAAAGCTTGGATGAAATATGTAAATATGTTGGTGCTTGCATTTCTAGAAAAACTGTTGTTCATGACATTACTAGAGAATATATATTGGAGAAAGAGAAACTTAAGCATGTTTTGGGTAATATTCAAAATAGAATTTGCTCAACTTCTGATGTGTAAACTGCATGCACTAGTGAGGGCTACATTTGCTTGATAGGACATTTTGTTTATGAAAATTATCAATTGAATAGCAAAATTCTTAACTTTGCTTAAATGCCGCCTCCTCACTCTAGAGTTGAATTAGTTACAAAACTATTTGAATATTTGAAGGAATGGGGAATTGAGAAAAAAAATATTTTCTTTGACATTGGATAATGCATCCAACAATGATAATATGCAAGATATTTTGAAAGAGTAGTAGCTTTCTTTGCATGATAGTTTGTTGTGTGAAGGTGAATTTTTTCATATTCATTGTTAAGCTCATATATTGAATCTCCTTGTACAAGAAGGTTTGAAAGTTGCTAATGATGCTTTGCAATAAATTAGAGAATCCGTCAAATATGTGCAAGGTTCAGAGAGTAGAATGGAAAAAATTTGAAGAATGTGTGAGAGCAATTGGTAACATTGACACTAATATTGGCTTGCGATTGGATGCATCTACTAGTTGGAATTCGACATATATGATATTGGATAGTGTCATTAAATATAAAAGAGCTTTTTCTTCTCCCCAATTAACTGATAAAAATTATAAATATTGTCCTTCAAGTGAAGAATGGAAAAGAGGAGAGAAAATATATAAGTTTTTGGATCCATTTTATGATACTACCAACTTGATCTCCGGTTCTTCTTATCCTACATCAAACTTGTATTTTATGCAAGTTTGGAAGATTGAGGTTTTATTAAAAAAAACTTGTTAGGTGAAGATGTGGTGATAAGTGATATGTGTAGGAGTATGAAAGAAAAGTATGGTAAGTATTGGAAACAATATAGTATGGTGCTTGTATTTGGGGCTATTCTTGACCTATGAATTAAATTGTCAATGTTGTAGTATTTTTATGAGAATGTTAAGAGTGATCCTACTACATGTCAATAGAAGGTGTCACTCGTGAGAACAAAGCTATACAAGTTTTTTGAGAATTATTCTAAGGCTAATAAGTCAAGTCCTTCATAATCACAATCTTCTTCTTCTATTATTGCACCTACATCTACACAAAGTGGTGGAGGAATTAAAAGTAAGGTCAAAAGAATCTTTGGTGTAAGTATTGGAACACTTTCTTTCTTTATTTTTGTAAATTCTATTTCTCAAATTTATTTATATTTTTTAATGATAACATATCTTAATTATTAATTGTAGGAGATTAAATCATTTGAGAGCCAATCAATTACAAATGACGGAAATCTCAATTGGATCTTTATTTGGAAGAGCCAAAGCTCGAATTTGCATATTATGAAAATTTGGATGCTTTGGAGTATTGGAAGAATCATAAGCATATGTTCCAAATCCTTGTATTAATGGCATGTGATGTTTTGGCTATTCCAATAACAACTGTTGTATCTAAATCAAGTTTTTCAATTGGTGCTCGTGTGCTCAACAAGTATAGAAGTTATACTCTTCATGAAAAAACACAGGCTCTCATTTGCACTTGTAATTGGTTGCATGGTTATAACATTAGTAATTTCACTTACAAATTATTTTTTACATTTTTCAATTAGTTGAAATATTAAATTATTGTTATTTAAAATTTAAATGTTAACTAACTCTATGCTTGTGTGTGTGTGTGTTTTCATGTAGATAATGAAGATGGAGCAAATATTAAACCAACTATATCCGGCAAGGGATCACACATTCTTGAGGTAATTGATGAAGATAAAAGGGAAGGAGGAGATGGAGAAGAAGATTTTGGAGCTAGGTGAACATCAACTAAGGCCAACTTGGACAAGAGATAGGTGAAGAAAGGGGATGCTAGTAATTTGGTGAAAATGTCTGTGGGTTGAGCTTTGGTACTTCTTCTTCTTCATCATCTAATTATTATTATATTATTATTATTATTATTATTATTATTATTATTATTATTATTATTATTTATTTATTTATTTATTTATTTATTTCTTACTTATTTATTCTTCTTCTTCCTGTCATTATTTTTCTTCATGCTTTAAAATACATCCAATTTTGCAACTTCCAAAAGAATAATCAAGAAGTATGCTTTCACACATCCAAGTAGTCAAGAAGTTTAGCATTGTTCATCTTTAGAAGTGTAATGCAGAAAATGAAAAAAATCACAAAAACATCCAATTTTGCAACTTTTAAAGAGACAAGGCTATTCGATGCTTTCCTCATAATCTTTAGCAAGGAGATTCAAAATCTCCTTCGGTGGCATGTCTTTCCAATTTGCAGAAATGCTCTCTCTATAAGCCATCCTCGCTAGTCTGTCAGCTACTTTGTTGACATGACGATAAGCGTGACTCGCTTGGAACTCTGTAAATATGTTGATGAGGTTATCTATTTCCATTGTATGTCTAGCATCTTGTGTAAAACATGATCTATAACCCCTTCCGCATCGCCTTCCATCTCATACACAACCAATATTAAGGCCTGTCATTGAGGCCATTAACTTTGCTACAGAGTTTGTAGCTAGTCTAACACACGCATAATATCCCAGAACAAAATGACCTTCACTATTGCGAAACACCCCTCCTATGCTTCCACTCTTGCTGTTAAGATGTGAGGATCCATCGAAATTAAGTTTCATCCACCCAACTCCCTTGAGATCCTTTTATCATAATAAGTTACTCATTTTAGAAGTTTTTTACTAGATTTGTTTTTCTTTTAGCTAACTTTGCATATGAGAGAAGCTGAGGTATAATTGTAATTGATTTTCTTTGAGCTAATTTTGTATATGAGAGAAGCTGTGGTTACTCATTATTTAATAATTAGTTTTATAAAAAAATTAATAATATTATTAATAACTTAAATTGGGTTTTCTCTAATACCTCAAATTTTCAAAAGTTTATAGTATCAATAATTTTTGTTAATCCCTCCCAAAAGCATGGTTATAAATTTGTCATGGATTGCAACATAAAATTTGCTTATATATAACAAACAAATATTTTTAAAAATTTATATAAAAAACTAATGACCTTATCACAAATATTGCATGAGTAATATCATACGAATGGCACTCTTTAACTATATACAATTGCTATTCTATATACCATATAAAAAATATAATGCAGAAAAAGATTTTTTATTACTTAATTTTTATTTTATTTTATATTTTATTTTTTATTTTTTATAACTCAAACAAACTACCCATCTCAATTAATATTGTGAGAAAAAATAATTACCATTATTTTAATATGATGGTAGAAATAATAGGTTTTTTTAAATATTGTATATATTTTTATTTATTTAAATAAGAAAAATTTAAAACAATTACACAATTAAGCAAAACGGTAACTATATTACTGTTTTGCTTAATTAAATTAGAAAAGGGATGTTTACCATTTTCCATGTTCTACATGAGAACGGTTAACATGTTTACATTTTCACATGTTATTTTTTTTAATTTTTTATTTTAAAAATCTCATAAATAAATCCCACAAACATTTTAATGGTAACATATCTCCCTCGCCCTGTCCTCACCTTCCTCAACTGCACCACCTTCTCCAGCCCCATCCTCTGCCTTCACAAGATGCTTAGTCCCACCTTCTGGCTCGCCGTCGTCGGCTTCCTCATCATTGCCTACTGTCTTATCAAAAACATCAAGGGCGGCGACGCCATGATTTACAACATCGTCTTCATCACGGCCGTCTCTTGGTTCCGCACACCTCCATCATTGCCTTCCCAATCCGGCAACTACTCCTTCAACTACTTCAAAAATGTTATTGACGTTTACAAGATCCAATCCACCTCCGGCACTCTCAGCTTCTCCGGCATCTCCTGTGGTTACTTCTGGGAAGCTCTTCTCACCTTTCTTTACATCGACATCCTTGACACCACCGAAACTCTCAACTCCATGTCTCGCTTCACCTGCTTAGTTGACGACAACGGCCACTTCGAAGGCCAGTATTTCGTGTTCATGTCTGAGGCTAGAGCCATCATCACTAGCTCACTACGTGGCACTTCACCGGTGACGGCGCTTATCGAGTTGTACACTGGGATCAGAGAAGGTGGCCGGACTAGGTTGATGGCGATCATTGTGGCTAGTTACTTCATGTTGTCTTTCTTTTTCATGTTGTTGCTGGAGTTAATTCTGGCAAGGGTTGTGGGACCGCTGCTGGTGCTCGTCCGAGTTTTGATGATGAAGTTTGCGGTGGAGATTGATTGGGAGGACATGAGAGAAGCTATATCGGCGTTCATGACGTTGATATTAATGCTGTTAACATATTCCATAGCTTATGTCATGCCCCAGCCCCATAGCTGGGCCCGTTGATAGACCGGCCACATCCAATGGGACTGGGCCCCACTGGGTGCAAGACCTCAGATTTGACCTGGTCAGCGTCAACCCTAACAAGCAAAACAAGAACATTAACACAAAACTACAAATAGATTAACAACACAGAGTTAATACATGTATGATCTTTAATAGTCCTACTGAATACAGCACCACATAAGCAGTTTACAGACCAAAATATATAGACAGGATACAAGTCTTACTCACACAAGGAAGTTCACTACAAAGATACTACCAAAGCAAGAAATACGACTCCAAGACTCACCCCCGATCCTAAGCTTAATCTCTCTTGCGAGAACAGAAATCACAGAGTGTATGAGCCACAAGGGCCCAGTAGGATAGCAGAAATAACAAATAATGCAGATATTGCAGAATAAATATAATAATTCATACAAAAATACAGAAAATGCTTAGAATATAGAAATAATCTGAAATACAAAAAATACGCAGAAAACAGACATGTACATCTCCCTGACTAATAACAAAAATCAACAGCACGAGGCTGGATCATCGACTGTGAAGTCGGAACAGAACAGAATAGAATATCAATAGTTGAAACTGGATCTTCGACCGCAGTCGGGGGTAGCGCTACTACAGAAAACATGTGCACATGGCTAGGACTTACTCCTCCTAGCTGGGCAAGCCAGGAATTGAGATGTACTAAATCCGTAGAACTTTAGAATATATACAGAGAAAATACCAAAGAAATAATGCAGAAAATAAAGTAAATAAATAACTACAATAAGTAACAAGTAAATCAATAAATAAATCAAATAACAAAATAATGAAATAATTAAATAAATAATAAATGTCAGAAATACCGAATTTTATGGGTGCGAGAGCCTACCTGACTCGGAGCTACAAGGTTGGATTTACCAAGTCCCACAAACTAAGACTCACTACAGAAATCTAACCCAACAAAATAAGCTATACTTAGCAAATTGCAAAACTGAGGTTAAATCTAGAACCCTCAACTAAACATAGCTCAAGGTTATAATGGATTAATCTAACAACAACCAAAACAACTTGCAGGAATTAACACAATTATCAGAGATACAAACTATCGCAAGAAAGATACAGTCCAACACACTTATTCTCAAAAGAACACTTATGCATGAATTTATAAAAAAGCTATCAAACAATACACACCAATCTATTCAAAGTCAGAGGTAGTATGCTAATTACACAACAGTTAAACATGATCAAAGCCAGCTTAATAACAAGGTTCACACAAATCTCATGGCCAACTAAAGTTTTAAAACAACTCATGCATGTTGAAATAAAAACACATGAATATAACGTAACTAAACTAAAGACAAACACGTTTACAGGTTGCCATGCATGCTTACAACAGTATAAATATACATTTTTATCTAATTATATACACCCTGCTTACAACTATATATATATATATATATATATATATATATATATATATATATATATAAACAAATAAGATTAAGAGGGCAAGATTACAGGTTCAAGTTTACAAAAATACATATAGTTAGACAAATCCACTAAACAAAACATGCTTACACAAGTGTATGCATCAACTAAGTCCAGATGTTATGCTGATACAAAAAATAATAAACATAATAAAGCAATTAAAGTCTAGAAATTTTCAGAAAATCAGGTATTAAGAAATTATTAAGATCTTAAGAACACTTCTAAAATCTCCTGCTTTCAAGCATTTAAACCCAAATAAAGACTAACAAAAAGGTTACATGAACCAGCTTACAAAAGAGAAAAAAGATAATTAGAATTATAACACATCAAGGTTGCAGGTTCACAACAAGTCCAAGGTTACAACATGCATATATAGATCTAAATAAATTAACTTACAAAGGCATGCTACAAAATAACCCAAAATGATAAACACAATTCAACAATCAAGACATAGAATAACAAACAACTACAAATAAATTGCCATATAGTGACGGTGTAAAATACATTGGTAAAAGTAAAAAAAATCCGTTGGTAAAGGTCCCAAAACCCTACACAACAGTAAAAATACCTATTCCAACACTTATTTTACCGTCGGTAAAAGCCTTGTAGGTATAGACCTATACCAACGGATATAGCGTTTGTTGGAATAGATTTATTAGTTTTACCAATGGAATATGATTGTAACTATTGGTCATACTGTTGAGATAGCACCATCAGATTGCTTACCCTATACCAACAATAAAAACACTTATTCCAACAATTTTTTTATAATTAGTAAAAGTCTTGTGCACATACATCTATACAAACAGTTATAGCTTCTATTGGAAAAGGTTTATGGGATTTACCAACGGAATATAACTGTAACTATTAGTCTCACCATTGGTAAAGTATCTCATATTTATTTACCTTATACCAATGATAAAATGTATATTCCAACATTTTTTACCGTCAATAAATATCTCATAAGCATAGACGTATAACAACAGTTGCAACATTTGTTGGAATAAGTCATTTGATTTATCAATGACTACAACATCCGTTGCAATAGATGTATATTCAAAAAGACATGTTTAGCTTTAGCAATGACTATACCGTCGGTAAAACTTTTTATCTTAATAATTAATCTGTCAATAAAGCTATTATTGTTACCCTTGGAAATATATTATGAATAGTTTAATAACTCAAACACAATTAAATTAATTTACATAAATTAAAACAATCAATGCCACTAAAAAACACAAAAACATTCCACTAAAAATAAAAAAGAAAAACCATTACATCATCACAAACATATATTTAGAAGGTACATGTCCAAAAATAAACTACCATTCAATCTTTACAACCAAGAGTTCTTGCCTCAATTCCAAATCTAACACAAAGATAAACTACTTTCATTTATTGTCTAACAACCAAATAAAGCGAATTGAATTTTCCCACGTAGAACCAATGTTATCTTCTAAACGGCATCACCTACAAGAAGCAATTTAAAAAAAAAATTACAATTAATAAGATGTATGCAACAATAAAAAACTAATATAAAAACTTAAAATAATAAGATAAATAATATAGAAAAACTATAAGTAAAATAATATACAGCATGTCATGCCTTATTTTTATTTGGAGACAATAAAAGCTTACTCGATGCATTTGGATTTGCTTGATGACTTGATTCATAGAATGATTATTCCCACGCGGCGTTTGTTGAGCACTAGAAGCATCAGGAATCTACAAATTATGTAAAATAGAAGTTAAAATTGCTTACACAACAATAGCTAAAATGACTTGCAAGCTAGTAATAGACTTGTAAAGATTAAAAACAATGATAAATATCAAAGACCATTAAAAAATTGCTAACAATACCATCAAAATCCTACAAAAAATCAAAATAAAATAATTAAATATGCAACCATCAAAACAAAAAATGAAGAAAACTTATATATGACAATAAGGGAAAATAAATGTATTTAAAAACAATGATAAATATCAAAGACCATTAAAAATTACCAACAATACCATCAAAATCCTACAACAAACCAAAATAAAATAATTAATATACAACAATCAAAACAAAAGATGAAAAAAACTTATATATGCTAATAAGGAAAAATAAATGTATTTAACACCCCCTTTTTCTTCTTTAATATAGATCATTGTGTGACTAACAAAAAATTTGCTACTCTAATTTATATATATAACTAAATATACATAGTATCACATACCTCTCCATTGACTATGCGAGTAACAGCGTTTAGGACCTCCACGTTCTCATTAGGAAATTGTTTTTGAAATAATGAAATCACAGTAGTTAAAGCTTCCTTCAATCCTTAAACCTCAGCCTTCAAACCTTGTACTTCATTATGATATATGATTTGAGATCATGAAGGACCAGATTTGCTTGATGAAGTAGAAATTGTTCCCATACAACAAATAGGCCCTCTTTTCTCTAGTCCTTTAACTTGTGAATACACATCATTTTTCCATGAACACCTTTTAGGATCTTGTGAATTATTTTCACTTAATCCTTTCTTCATAAGTTCCTACAATATAAATCAAAAACATAAAATAAAAAAAAAAAAATACTAGAACCTCTATTTCCTTGCCATCCATAATTCTACAAACCATTGAATGTAGTGTAAGTGTCAAGTTATTAGAAAAAACAACCATTAATAAAAAATATCATAAAGTTAAATAAATACCAAAACAGAAGTTGCCTTTTCATTCACAACACTTCCATCTTTACGGGTATAAGTGCGTATATACATTTCAGCACGTGATGGTGGAATTGCATTAGATTCTTTAGTCTACAAAATTACTTTATTTAAGTAGATGAAACAAACTCAATTTCCCAAAATCCATAACATTAATCAAAATTCAATAAAAATTGTAAATTTGTACCACAGTTTGAATAATAGTAGGGAATGATCTTGTTCCTGCACAATGGGGTTCATCAGATTTTGAATGATTTGTTCTATTTGTCTCACTTTGTTCCTATACAAGTTTTTAATATATTGAGTATAACATAATATATCATTATATTTTGATTATCAAAACAATATAATGTAAAATATATAGATATACCTTCGCTTTGTCAGTCAACCAATAAGTAGTAATTACCAAAAATTGTTGTTTGTCTACATGAGGATCATCAATCTTTGCAGCCATTTCCTCTACTATCTTGTGTTCATCATAATATTTGGACTTCAAAAAATTCTTCCATTGCCTCCACTTAGTACTCATATCAGACACTATCAAACTCTTAACCATTTGAGTTGTATTTTCATTTAAAGGCTCATCATTCTCATGTGAATGAAACAACTCAAATGTGAATTTGGTCTAAAATTTTAAGAAAAAAATAAGAAAAAAAGTATTAGTTGAATGTTAATATATTGAAGTCAATTAAAAAAATTATCTTCAACATAATAAGATTTAATACCTCAATTACTTTTCATATTTCTTCTTTTGTAGAATCTGGGAACTCATGTCAAGTTGTGTAAGTAATAGGTTCAAAGTTCGGCATTTAAATCATACTACCAATAAATCGAGTTAATTTAGTAGCTTCTTCTCCAACTGGTATACATTGATCGTTTAACTTGACAATAACTCGTTCTTCATTATTCAAATCCCAAATGTCAGCCATACGTGTAGGACCTCGAACTTTTTTTGGCTTAGCATTACCTGCATAAAAGAATAACACAAAATTAAGTCATAGTTAAATATAAGAAAATGAAAATACATTAACTAATGCGTTAGAATTTATACAAGAAGTTGATGGTTGTTCAAATTGTTGTCGAGTGTTCATTTGGTAAAAGCTCAGTTCCTAAAAACACAGATTGTTGTTCAGATAATGAGCTTGATTCGGATTGTTGTTGAGAAGTCGAAAGTGCGATTTTGCCTTAGTGATATTCAACCTGTTTACGCTTTCCCATTTATTTGAAATAAAAAAAATTAACATGATAATTCATTTCCTCATAAAAAATGCCTCAATAAATCTTAGTTAAAGGAAAATAAATAATTTACCTTTATATGCTCTTTAAGTACATGTATTACCAATATAATCAAAATATAATTAAATTCAAACACACAAATTAAACTTCATACCCACATAGTCACATCAACAAAATAAAATGAACAAACTTGGTTCTACAATCAACATCTATAACACGAGATTAAATCATAAAATAGATCTAAAAAAGGTCCTCATTATGTTCATAAAGAGCTTGTTCTTCTTCATGTGCCGTTTCCATCTCTTGTGTGACCTCCACTCCATCAACTTCATTTCGAATCCATTTTGTAGTGTCATGTGAGTCATCAACTTGTACTTCTGCACTCCCTTGACCCCTATCAAAGGATGATCCACCACCTATATCATATATGTCCCTAAGTTTTGCATGCTTGACAATAAGCCAATCTTTATTCTTTTCATCTTGAACATAAAAGACCTTCTTAGCTTGTGATGCAAAAACAAAAGGATCATCAACCAAATTAGTTCCACTATGAGCAAGATGTGAAAAATTCACAACAGTAAAACCAAATTTATCTTTCTTCAAACCTCTATTTGGATCGATCCAATCACATTTAAATAAAACAACCTTGAATCTACCACTGTAGTTTAGTTGAATGATGTCAGTTAAAGCCCCATAATAGTTAATTTCTCCTTCAATAGGTCGTGCATCCCTTGAACTTGCATAACTCATCATCTTAGCTGTAACAACAACCCCCACTATTTTGAGTTCTCAACAATCTTTCACGAGCTTTGGTGTGAAATCTAAAACCATTAACAATGTATCCAGTGTATCTCCTTGCCGTATCCATTGGACCACGAGCAAGTAGTCTAAGTTCATCGGTGATATTTGCATTTCCTTGTTGCTCCAATTGTGTAACCTATGTAATATCATACATAATTAATTAAAATAATGCTATAACTTAAAAATATTATAAGTAATCCAAACATGAAGTTATAATTACATGATCATGAAACCAATCATGAAATGTTTCACTTTGCAACTTTTGTATCTCATAAGGCGAAAGACGTGGGGAGCGATTGCGCCTCTTAATAAATTGCTCATGCTTCCTAAATACAAAATTAAACATACTAAATAAATGAATTTCAACTAATATAATTTAGCACGCATAAAAATTTATATAATGAATTAATCTTACCGTAAAAATGGAGCAACTACATCAGAATTGAACAACACATAACGATGTGCTTGCACCAAAGTTTGGTTGTCAAGTGTAATACGTGAGACCCTCTTACGCTTGTTACTACTAAAGCCTTTATTTTTTTTCCTTCCCAACGGTCTTCCAACATTTGCAAAAATGGATACTTCTTCATCAATAGCAACATTTCGATCTTCTTCATTTCTAATTGATTGATTGAAGCTAGTTTCAGTCCCCACTAGATATCGTGAAGCAAAAGTTAAACATTCATTAGCTAAATAGCCTTCTGCAATTGAACCCTCTGGACTAGCTCTATTACGCACATATGTCTTAAGCGTAAGAAGAAACCTAGTCAAATATAAATTCAAATATAAATATATGTACTAAATATAAAATTGAAAGTTAGGTATTTAAAATAAATATTTAGAATGCAACATATACCTCTCAACAGGATACATCCACCGATATATGATTGGACCAGCAAGTCTTGCTTCATTTGCTAAATGAATAACCAAATGTACCATTATGGTAAAAAAAGATGGAGGAAAAATTTTCTCCATTTCACATAAAGTTGAAGCAGCTCGATACTCAAGCAAATCAAAGTCACTTTCTTGAAGAACCTTAGAGCAAAGGTCTTTAAAAAAATTGGACAAGTCAATTAGAACTGAGCACACCTTTTCAGGTAAAGAACATCATATTGCTATGGGAAGAAATTCTTGCATTAATAAATGGCAATCATAACTTTTCAGTCCTATGAGCTTCCGTTGTTTAAGTTGCACATAACGTGAGATATTAGAAGAATATTCATCTGGAGTTCTCATTTCCTTGAGAATCTTCAAAAAAGTATTTTTTTCTTCCAAACTCATCTGATAGGAAGCTTGTGGTAAATATTGAATATTAGTGTCAGGACGAGTTTTGGGATGAAGAACACTCCTGATACCCATTTCAACAAGATCAAGTCTGGACTTATAAGTGTCCTTTGATTTCCCATCTTGTCCAATCAATGTGCCAAAGATGTTATCACATACATTTTTTTCTATGTGCATGACATCAAGATTATGACGCAATAGAAGATGTTTCCAATAAGGCAATGTGAAAAAGATGCTCTTCTTTTTCCAAGGTCCATCTTTGCTACCATTCATATCTTCCACTTGTCTCAACACTTCAATGCCGGATGATGGTGATGGAGCATTTCTAAATTCTTGTGTCCCATCAAAAGAAAGTTTATCATTACGAAACCTATGGTTAGGTTTCAACCATCTACGATGGCCCATGTAACAATGTTTTCTACTATGTTTTAACCACTTAGAATTGGTATCATATCCACAAGAGGGACATGCATACTCTCCTTTAGTACTCCATCCAGACAAATTAGCATATGCAGGAAAGTCATTGATTGTCCAAATAACTGCTGCACGTAACTGAAAAGTTTGATTTGTGGCTGCATCAAAAGTCTCCATACCAACTTCCCAAAGCACTTGCAACTCTTCAATCAACGGTTGCAAGTATACATCTATATTGTTTCCAGGTCCTTTTGGACCAGGAATAAAGCAAGGAAAAGAATAAAGTTTGATTTGCTTTCATACACATCCATAAAAGGTAAATTATAAGGTATCAAGATATGAGGCCAAGCATCTGTGAACAATAGTCATAGTTTTTGAATGGATTGAAAACCATCGAAGCTAATCCCAACTCGAACATTACGAGGATCAGAGGAGAATTGAGGATATCGAGAATCTAATTCTTTCCAAGCTTGAGAATCTGCGGGATGTCTTTGGCATCCATCTTTGCTACGTTCATGTTCATGCCAAGTCATTAGAGAAGCAGTTTTTGAAGACATAAATAACCTTTGCAATCTTGGAATAAGAGGAAACCATCGTAATATTTTGGCAGCTTTCTTTTTCTTTTTTGTGAAAGCATCTTCAGAATCACTTTTTCCATCATTCAAGCTCTCTTTCCATCTTGAAGCTCCACATTTTGTGCATTTGTCTTCATTTGCATTCTCCTTCCAAAATAGTATGCAATCATTGGGACAAGCATGAATTTTTTCATAACCCAAACCTAACGCAGAAATCATCTTTGTCATTTCTTAATACGACCTTGGCAATGTAATACCTTCTAGTAGAACAAGTTTCAGCAGCTCTAGTAATGCATTGAAGGATTTGTTGGTCCACCCATTAAAACATATAATGTGGAGCAAATAGATAGCAAAAGAAAATTTTGTGAAATTCTTGCAACCCATATATAATTCCACCTCAGCATCTTTAAGCAAGCTATAAAAATTGTCACTATGAATTATGTGAGAATAATGTTGGCCCCAGTGACTGTCTTTTGATTGCATATTATGGACATCAGCATTCATATCTTCTTCGGTCATCATATCATGCAATAACTCATGAATATCATTGTCAAACACTATTTCTTTTTCATTACTTATAACATTAGAAGTAGCTACTTCCGTGGTTTCCCCATGAAAAATCCATCGAACATATCCTTTAAGAAAGCCATCACAAATAATGCGATCAAATGCTTCTATTCTGGACACCCTATATGTGTTCACACATTTAACACAAGGACACCAAATTTTACCATCTTCAAATAATTTGGCAAAGGCAAAATCTAAGAAATTGGTGACCCCATTTATATACTCTTCACTTGCTCTTGATGTAAGGTTTATCCACGTTTTATCCATAGGTTGAAGAATTAACACTGAAATAATAACAGTAGATTTGAATTACTTGTGAGAATTAAAAAAAAATAAAATAAAGAATGATTTATAATATTAGTGTTTACATATATTTTATTTCTATATCCCAATACTTATTAGTGAAAACTATTATTAAAGTAATGTTATAATAGGAAAGATTTATTGTTAAATAGTTTACTAATAATGTTAAAAAAAACTTTGATGACAGTCTACATGATTCCTTTGTTTAGAAAATGTTAATTAAACTTCCCATTACACTAATCAATTCTACATGATTTATTCCAGATGACAAGCCATGGAATTGACTAATGAGCATGCATTTTGATCTTGTTTGCAACCCCAAAACTTAATTAGATGTCATTTTATAAAAATAGCAATACAAGATTATCCATTTTACCTCCAAGTAGTTTCTCACTCGGAAATATTTGATTTCAATTGCTTGACCCACCAAACATGCCTTCTTGCTTCACAATACAAGATCCTTGCAAATATTTCACAAACACAATTCGTATACACCCAAGGGAATGCTTGTTCTATTCAATGATCAGGAAAGGAAATAAATAAGGCAAATATAATCATGCATATGATAATTTGCATTAAAAACAATGAATGAACAAAGAAAACATACATTCATATATAGACCATCTTTGTTCCAAACAACTACAAATTGACAAAAACTTGCCATATATATCTGTGTGCGCGTGCACGCTTATACCAAATATGAAAACTTATTTAACAAACTTATAATAATTACAGAATAATAATTATTATAATCTTTTATTCGAATGTTATTCTGAACAAAGAATTGTAAAGCATTGATTGGCTTTCAACATCAGTATTGGTCCTTATATTTGTAAAACCAAACAAAATAGAAATGTGTTTTTAGTAAAATGACTAAGCACTATAGATATAACAACATGAAAAAAATATAATTTGTTTTTAAAAACAAGCATCATTTCTGGCAGCAGCTATGTTCTCTATGAGGATCCTCATGATTGTTTATGCAATGTTAAAAGAAATTTAAATTATACTTGACAATATTAATGAAGAATTTTTTTTTAAATATGATTATAGAGGGGAAAAAATATATGAAGCTGGAATGGCCCAAACATTATCATACTTTGGAGTTCGGAATCATAAACTTTAAAATAATTGTAGTCCACAATTTCAAAGATTTATAATTTATTAGTAAAAAAATAAAAATATATGGATTTGAATTAATTTAAAATTTTTTAAACGAGAACCAAATGGAGAACCCTAAACCAATGCTCAAAACGTAGACACAATGTCCAACTTGTTTGCATTCATAGAACATGGTCACAAAACCTCCACAAGAATAACACAATGACCTCGAAGATTCCGTTTTATATTGCTTTCAATTGTCCAATACAGTACCATCAAGTTCTTTGACTTGATATACTTTATTAAACTCAATGAACCAGACTTAAATGATAAGCTAATAATCATGTTTATGAGTATGTTCAACTTCCTCAAAACTAATGTCTACATCATTGAATCTGCTTACCTTGACTATCATGTAAATAAGACATGTTACTCAAAGTAAAAGGTGTTCAAAGTTTCATGAGTTTGCTTCTCTTCAATCTTGGCTTTCTCTGTAGTGAGGGAAAATCGATAAAAGAAAAGAACTTTGAAAATGGACAAGCAAATGGGAGTAAATATTAAAATGAAAATTTCTAAAGAACAAGAAAATAATAAAACTGCAAGTAAATGAAAGGACAACCATTGATTCATTGCACATCTTTACTTTTTTCTTTTCTTTTCATAATGTTCTATTTTCTATTTATCCAAACCATCTTTAAAAAGGTAAATATACATAGAAAAAATTATTTTATTACGCCAAAATTACATAAATAATGGCATAAAAATAATTAGAAAAATATTTTCAAAAGAAACAATAGTAGGAATGAATGGCAGCCAGGCAATAATTTTCAAATAATAGTGAATGGTCTACATATTTCTAGCGAAATAAAATGACAATTGTTATTTTCACGAGAAAAATAACAATTTTCAAAGGTCTACATATTTTAACTTCTAAAAAATCAAAATCAAGACAGTATAAAGTTAGTGGACTTTTGAAAAAATAATTATTATTAGTTTGTAAATGTCAAGGAAAATAAAATGACAATTGTTATTTTCACCGGCTACTCACATACAAACATAGACCAAATCTTTGCATACAGAATTAAAATATATTCCACATTTAACAATTAACAATAACTGATGGAAAATGAAAACAAAATATAATTGAAAACCACATTTAAATGAAGTCGGAATCATCCCCAAGAGAAATAAGAGTTAAGATAATTGGATGAAATATATTACAGGAAATGAAAAAAATCACAGAAATCTCCAAAGAATATACCTTTTCTGACACTAGCTGGTACTTTTCTAACGCCTCTCTGACAGTTAATAGTGATTCAGATACCGCTATTCTCAACAGTTCCACTGAAGTGACAGGTGATGGAAGCACAACAGGCTCCAATTTCCTATAACCAGATGAAAGAACATGAATCAGCATGCCGATCTAAAGTAAGAGTTAATCCAAAAATGGCAAACACAAATGAATCGTGATGACACATTTGATGCTTCCATGTGCAATTCTGAAGCAGTAGCAGCAACAGAAAATGAGGACATGATCTAACTGACTTCAACACCATGCTGGACCATAGCATTACTAGTCCCAACTTGGTTTGAAGGGACATTACATGGAATACACCATATGGATGGCTATCAGAAGTTCACACACACACATACATGTCCCAATTCATAGATTCATACAAAGAAGAGAAAAAGGAAAGACTTCAGATAAATATTATGGAAATTTTGATTCGATGCTTACTCTACCAAAAATATTTTGATCAGTAATACAAAATTCGATGTACAAGACAAGTTCTTTTTACAACAAAAATAATAAATATCATGCTGAAGACCCATGATTCCAGACCTTTTCATAACCATGTACTGTGCAAACCAGGCGTAGGACTACTATTTAAGAACCTCAGTAAATTCTTTTGCTTTTTAGGATCCATATTTGTTGTAGAGATGTGTAATGAATTTCTTAAGCACTCAAAGAGATATCAGAAATAAACTGTAATTCCTTAAGAGTTCACCACTCAATCATGCATATCCAAAATTAAAAAATATATCAGTTAGAAATAAATAAAGAACAAGATCTCAAAAAGCATGGATTTCTAGCCAAGCATAGCTCAATGAGCTTGCTAATAAACAAAGGTCATGATCTGATTTTTGAGGAAATGTCATCAAGAATGTGTGAAGTTTTCGGAAAAGAAAAGTCATGATGCACAACCTACTTTGCAAGTATTTATGTTAATAATGTCATCAGATTACAGAATTCACAAAAATTGGGTAGGTTTTTGTGATTAATTCCAAACAGAAAACCAAGTTTCCTAAAATTTTAATTTTGTAAGATGAGCTAGTTGTTCTTCTAAGGCTATAATGGAATAGACACTGATATTATGTTTGCTGAGAATACAAGTTAAGACAAGACACACCTTTAATTTAAATTGTTGGTAACTTCAATTAAGGGAGAACTGTATGGCTTCTGAATTCGATCTGTCTTCGCAAGTGTCAAGCTTTAGTAGGATCACGTTTCAATCACAATTTGATTAAGAATATGGCACGTAGATATGAGAATCTAAATTATCTGCAAAAATTCATTATAACTTCAGATTGCATTCAGCGGCAATGAAATAATTATTAAGAATTAAATCTGTAAAATGCAAAAAACACAAGTAGTGGGATTGAAAGAATCCACCTCATGCAACTTCAAAACTGCTCGTGGGAAAGATGAACTATGGTTTATGATACTCAGATAATGATTTTTAATTGATTATTAGTAATGTCATAGCATCTACGGTTTCATATATATCCTTAGATCGAGGATGTGAATGATCGAAAGCAATGAATTCATGTGAATGATCGAGGATGTGTACTTTACTTGGTTATCATCTATTATAGTTATTTTAGATTTGTACTTAGAATATCTTTTGCATGTTGAATATTGTTTCTGTTGCGTGTTATGCCTTGTCAAATTGCTCTATCATGCCTACTGTTTTGTTTTAGCCTCCGTGACAATTATAACTGAAGGTCTCAGCTTGATTCACACCTAAAAAAAAATTACTAACTACCATGTATTCTAGAAAAAGTAGCTTAAGTAGCTGGATTATTTTTTTATGTATATATACATGTACAAGCCCTGAATCAATATTCCCTCTTCTATTTTATAATTTGTTAAGCATATAAGTTTAAGTTAATTTAAATTTACTAAAAGTTTTTAAATGAACTAAGCATAGATTTATGTCTTGTGGCGATGATATTTCTTTAGTGTGTTTTTTCAACTGTTTAGGTATATCACACAGATTAAAGTCTTAAACAAATTTTGCTTCAAAGCTGTATTTACAATTTGCCTAAGAAGGAATGCTGGTAGGCTTTGAGAATTGAAATGAAGGTTTGATGTTCCATGTCATGTTCTGATATCAATATATACATGCACATCATTCAAATTCCTCATTTTAAAAACAAAAACAAAATGAATTGAAGAACATCACACATATACACTCATATATATATATATATGAGTGTGTGTGTGTGTGTGTATGTATATATATATTGATCTTATATATATACATACAGAGACAAATTAATCTGAAGTAACATTGGTTCAATCCAAAATGAGCTCACTTGGAAAGTAATTAATTGGCTTTTGGTAATGAACAAAGGGCACATGCAATCACCTTAATTAAAACTAGCTATATATATGAGTCCACAACCACACTACTCCAAATAAAAATATCAGTGCAAGGAATTCAAGTTTAAATGGATTTTTATATATATATATATTCCATGTCAAGAGCAGCAACTCAAGCTTTTTGGTTTGTTGACAAAAATTGGAGTAGGATTGAAAGTGAGTTTATTGCTTTGAGATTTGTTAATTGGTGAACATGTACATCAAGCTTGGTAGGGTAGCTCATGATCCCAATTAATCAAAAAGTTGAAAAATAATTTTTTCTGGTGAATCCAATCAAAAGCCATCCTTTTCCTTCAACTTAACTTGTGAACCTCTAATTAATTTTGTTCACTATGCCTATCCATCCAAATGAGTTCATTCACTTGCTTTTGTCCAAAATGTTCTCTGACAACTTAAAGACTAGTCTGAGAAGAGCTATATGGAACATGATGTAGATTGGTCATAGATTAAAACTTTATTCAGTCCATCACTGTGTAGGTGGCTGTTCTCACGTCACTTACCCTCAATTTCACTTTTCGACAATTGTAATTTGAGCTTGTCACTAAGAGAATTGTAGTTAGTAGTAATGCTTCATTTCTAATAGCACAGAGGCCATCAAGCTCGAAAACAAAACAATAGCAACAGGCGGCACTATCCTTTTCTCATGATCTCATAATTTTGAAATTCAGCAATCTAAATTTCCGAAGAAAAAGATTCAAAGCCATATGGAATTCAGCAAGTATGCTGAATTTTTAAGGCATACTAATGACATCTAAATTATTACTCGTTTGCAAGAAATCAAGCCAACAACTCAGATGATAAATACAAACCTTTCTCTGCCTATAATTACAGTATTTCTATCTACACTATAGGCATGGAAAACAAGAATAGCCTTCGAAATTATTAAGTAGCGAGCTAAATAACCCACTTTATATAAGCAAAAACAACAATCCGATGGATCTAGAATTGAAGTGTAAGAACTTCAGCAAACCTGTGATAACTTGAGTTCGTGCTGCTCGCCGGAGAAATCATCAGAAATAATAAAAACCACATTCTAGAGCTTTAACCTAAAAATGTGAACATATGAAGAACAAAAATGAAGAAATTGAGATCATCATGGAAGCACAAAAAAGGAAAAAGAGGCCAAACAGAATTCATCAGGAATACAAATTAAAAACATTTACCTACAAAAATAAGATAATTAAACAATTTAATACATAAAAAAGATGCTTCTCACCACGATATTACGTCCATCATCTCATAGATATGGTCTTTGCAAAGAGAATGGAAAACCAGAATCAATGCCACTGACATTTACCACAAAAATCATATTATTAATGCAGCATTTCAAATGTTTAAGCATTTAATATTCAGAGTAGTCTAACTGACAACAAGAAGAGGGTACTTACGGTCCACGAGAGATTCAAGTCCAAGTCCAGCAGCCACTTCTCCGCTCCACAAAGCCTTAAATCAAATGATTTTCACACAAAAAATTGCAAATAACCTCGAATTAAACTCACCAATCAAGAGCAAACATCATTAAAAAAAAATTGAACAAAAAAATAAACAGGATGAACAAAAATAATTCTAGCACCCCTCAATTGAAGAAGACTTTACCAAACTAGACAAAATCCTAGAATTCCCAATCAAACATGACCACAAAACTGAGTAAAACCCTAAATTCAATCCAAGAGGAGCATCACACAAACAATCACAAACTTGATTAATCTAAAATTAGTTAAAAAACAATAAAAATCACCCGATCCATTTATCACCAAATAAAAAAAAAATCTAAACAAACAGCAAATACAAATCCAAACTCAAATTCAATTGAAGAATTGAAACAAAGATAGAAATCAAACCTTGCAACTGAGAAATCAACAACAAACACCTTGCAACTGAAAAATCAAGGAAAATATATGAAAAGGCTGAGTTAGAGTTACCTTTAACAATCGGTGGGTGAAGAGGTGGCGAAAGCAAGCGATCCCACCCCGGCAACAATCAACGGCCGTGAAAAGAAGGTGAACGATGACCGTGAAGAGGCGGCAAGCAATGGTGGTGAAGTGGGCGATGAAGGGGGTGAAGAGTGTGAAGAGGGTTTCTTAATGTTTTAATATCTTTTGTTTTTGGATAAATTACAAAATTAGTCACTAAACTATCCACCAGTTCCTATTTTGGTCACTAAACCAAAAAAAATTTTATTTTGGTCACTAAACTTATAAATTGCTTTCAATTTGGTCACTGACGCCAACGCCGTTAACGGCTATCTGACGTGGCTTAGCCATGTCAGCACAACAATTAAAAAAACCTATCTTCCTTACTTTCTTCTTCTTTCTTCTTCCTTTCCCTTTCTCAAAACCTCTTTCAAAACGCCAAACATGTTCAACATCCCACACCCATCACCAATGCAACAGCAAACTCTCCATCTCCATCTCCTCCTCTTCCTCTCCTTCCCCTTCATTCACATGCAGCACATGCCCATGCAATTCCATGACATAACCCTCCATCAACTCACTACTCCATCTCCACCTTCTTCTTCTTCACCTTCTCCTCACTCCCTCCCTCTCCTCTCCTGCCACCACCTCCATCCCACCAACATCACCAACCATTCCCATTCCCTCAACTCTCTCCTCCTCCGCGACCAACTCCGCATCCCCTCCCTAACTTATCTCCTCTCCTCCTACCACATTTTTAACTTCTCCATAACTTCCTGCCTCAACCTTGGCACCGGTGAATTCTTCATCCGCATCAGCGTCGGTTCCCCTCCTCGTCCTCAATACCTCATCCTCGACTCCGGCAGCAATGTTCTCTGGTTCCAATGTCTTCCATGCTCCCAATGCTACTCCCAATCTGATCCATGGTAGAAGAAACGATTACTTTACCAGCTGCACGATGCCATGGCAAGAGGAAGAACAAGGTTAGCCTTGCTAACATGGTTAACTCTATTTAAAAGAGAAAGGGAAAGGAAGAAGAAATAAGAAAGAAGAAGAAAATAAGATAGGTTTTTTAATTGTTGTGCTGACATGGTGAAGTCTGCTGACATGGCTAAGCCACGTCAGATCGCCGTTAACGGCATTGGCGTCAGTGACTAAAATGAAAGCAATTTATAAGTTTAGTGACCAAAATAAAATTTTTTTTTGTTTAGTGACCAAAATAGGAACTAGTGGATAGTTCAGTGACTAATTTTGTAATTTACCCTTTGTTTTTTTAATATATTATTAAAATGTATGGAAAATTTTAATTGCCGTACAAGTCCCTATAATTATGTACTTTCTGCCTTTTTAGTCATTCTAATACTTTTAGGTACAATTAAGTTCTCATATTTGGTCGAGTTGGTCGTTCTAGTCCACAATAATATTTTTAGGTACAATTAAGTCTTTGCAATTTACACTCGCCCATCTACACCGCGGACTAAAATGACCCAACATGACTAAATATGAGGACTTAATTGTACCTAAAAATATTGCAAGGACTAAAAGGGCAGAAAGTACACAATTACAGGGACCTGTATAGTAATTAAACCAATTGTTTATTATTTATATTTTATGAAGTTTTAAGTTTTATAAATATCTCATATTCATTAACATTAATTATTAAAATTTAAATATTATAAAATTAACAATAAATCAATTTAATTAACATAAAAATTATTTTTTTATTTTTATATGAAATACTTTTAATTTCATTAATTTATATAATTAACGTTATTTTTTATTATAGAAGAGGAAGTAAGACAATTATTCATTAATTATTTATTACTTAAATTTAAAAATTAGAAAACTAACGATAAGTCAATTTAATTTAACATAAAAATTAATTTTCTATTTTTATATGAAACACTTACATAGTGTTTGGATTCAAAAGTCAAAAGGAAAGCAAGGGGAGGGAAGGGGAGGGAAAATGAGGGAAAGGAAAGGACGGGTTCAACCTTTGTTTGGATAGACAAATTTTATGAAAGGAAAGAAAGAGAGAGTTCTTTAATAAACCTTATTTGGTTACGGAATGGAAAGGAAAGGAAAGGATATATAATAATATAATTTACCAATTATACCCTTATTATTAAATAAAACATTACTTATTTCTATTTAAACACATGCATTAATGTCTAATCACATAATTTATAAAAAAAAATAAATTATTCGGAGATTTGAAGCACAAATAAACTAGTGTCTATTATATAACCATATAATATTTGCATAAAGAAGACAAAAACAAAGTCGAAGATAAAAGTGAGACCAAAATATATATTTCTCAAACATCAATTTTTTAAAATACAAACTAATTATTAGTCATCAGAATCAATAATAGAAAGAACAACCTACCTTTTGAATAGCACGTTATCCTATGTAGCATCACGCATGAACATTTAGGCATGCGGATGCAAACTAGCTTCTAACTATTTTTAGAATAGTTTTCCTCTCAATTATGGAACACCAAATTACTTAATTAGGATTTAAAGACCAATTCCTCCAACAATTCTATATAGATCATCACAAGATCACTTTATCTATTTTAATATATTAATTCATAGCATAATAATCATGCTGAATTTGATAATTATTAGTTTTTTCTCACTCAAAGAAAATTTTAATTTTATTTGTACTTTGAATAAAATTTGGATAGCAATAAAATTATATTAAGAGTAGAATTCTGTTAAGATAAATTATTCTAAGGATGAATTGAGAAATAAAAAACACAACATAAACAAACAGATAAAAAAATAAGCAAACAAAAAAGAAATACATGAAAACAAAGATTTGTGATGGATGTCATGTGAATACTTTATTAAAATAATTTAGATTGAAAAAAATGAAAAAAAAAAACTTATGAAGTGGTGTTATGTAATTAATTTAAAAAAATTAAGGGTAATAAGGTCTTTTAAAAAATTTAAAATCTTTACGAGGTTCTCGCTCCCCCGGCACCCCAAATAGGGAGGGGGGGGCCAGGAAAATGGGGGTTTCGGAGGATCAGAGTTAACCTTTCCTTTCCCTTTGTTAAACTAAAATTATCAATCTAAACGAGGGAAGGGCCGACTCTAACCCTCCAAAACCCTCGCTTTACTTTACTTTCCCTCGTCGACCCTTAATCCAAAAATAGCATTATAATTTCATTAATTTATATAATATACATTATCTTTTCATGACCTGAGATTTTTAAAATAGATATATAAAATATATTTTAATCCAATGTTAAAAGTAATTTTGAAAATAATTAAAATCAAATATTTATTTACCAAAAAATAAAATATTTTTTGTAGTAGTTGCAATAAAATATTTTTTTTAGTAGTTGCAGTAAAGAATGTTAATCTTTTAAATATTTATTTCAATAATTGTTTATCTTAATCAAATAAAAAAGTATATATTATAAATTAATTTATATAAAATAATAAGTTAAGTAATTTTTATAAATTTGTAAATTAATTGATTCAATTATATATCCAATCAATGATTAATAAACATTATCTTTTAAGAACATGAGTTTTTTAAAATAGATATATAAAATATATTATATTCCAATGTTAAAAATAATTTTAAAAATAATTAAAATCAAATATTTATTTACCCAAAAATAAAATATTTTTCTAGTGGTTGCAGTAAAGTAGGTTAATCTTTTAAATATTTATTTCAATAATTATTTATCTTAATCAAATAAAAAAGTATATGCTAAAAATTAATTTATATAAAATAATAAGTTAATTAATTTTCATAAATTTGTAAATTAATTGATTAATTTATATATCCAATCAATGTTCATAAGCTTGTTATTTTTACAGATGCGCATTTAATTTTTAGAGTAAATTATTATGATATTATTTTTTATATTTGTTTTATAATATTTAATTCTTTAATTTAATTATTATTCTTAATATAAATCTCAAATTATATTCTAATAATATTATTATAATTAAGTCATGCTCTACTAAACATAAATATAAAAATTAGATAAAATTCAAAATATATGGTTCTACCAACAAAACGATATTCATCACTGAATGTATGATCTATTCTAACACTTTTAAAGATTCATTGGTATAGATAATCTATAGCTACTACATTTGACCATTGCTATAGATATAGAGTAGTAGTTATACCAATGGAACAATATCCGTAAGTAAATGCCATATTTATTCTGTCAAATTGAATGTTTCATTAGTATAGATTGTCTTTAGCTACAAATTTGACTGTCACTATAGATAAAAGTTTATCTATACCAACAGAACAAAATCCATTAGTAAATATCTTATATATTGTGACAGTTTTAAAGTATCGTCCGTAAAACCAGTTTATAGCTACGGAATTTAACTGTTACTATAGAGAAGCGTCATTATATGGCAATTTTTTTGTAGTGAACCCCACAATACCAAGCATTCAACACAAAAGCAAGGCACCCACTTCTAATCCCTCCGACGAGTTGCCGGCAAGGAGTTGATTCCTCAGTCGCCGGAACTTCCAAGGAAGAGGTTGGGCTGCTACCCACCTCCTTCGGTCCCCCGACAAACCCAAGAGAAAGGTTGATAATTCCTCAAACTTGCTGCCTTCTCTCTAACACAAAGAACTCGAGGAAACCAACCCCTTAAATTAGCCTCCAAAATCCAAGAAACGAACCTCCATGCTAGCCGACCAGATCCACCAATTTAGGAAGAAAGCTGACAAGTGGGGACAGCTGGCGATTCTTCAGTCAAACTCAGTCAAAGGCATCCAATTCTCCAATCAAGGTTGGTCAAAGAAGCTGGCAAACATTACAGCTTATTGGCTCATTGGAGGGATTGGGATGTACATTGTGTTGCATGGCGGAGATTGGTCGGCGGAGTGGTGGCAACGGTTTGTTGGACTTTCTTTGAGGAAGAGTGAACTAATAGTGGTGATGCCAGTAGGGGTGGACATGGGCCGGGTGACCCATGGGCTGGCCCGAACCCAGCCCAAAAAATACAGGGCCTGGGTTTAGAAAGTTGGCCCAAAAAACTGGGTTGGGCTCAAATGTTTTGGCCCGATTGAATTTCGGGCTGGGTTTGGGTCAGATGAATTTTGACCCGACCCGACCCGGCCCGACCCGAATAAATAAATAATATATATATATCATATATTATTTATAATATATATAATTATATATATAATAGTAATAGACTTGAAAAGAGTAAACATTTATAATTCTTGTGTTGTATTTTTTTAAAATGTTTGAAAAAATTTTAGGGTTTGTAGTAGTAGTTTTATTTAGTTATTTCAATTATTTCATAAAAAATTATTTATTTTTTGGGTCGGGTTGGGCTGGGCCTGGGCCTAATGACAATCAAATGGGTCGGGCTTGGATCAAAACAATTTGGCCCGAATATGGCCCGGCCCAGCCCAGCCCGAATATATGGGTTATATATTTGAGTCTAGCCCAGCCCAGACCCGACCCAGCCCGACCCATGTCCACCCCTAGATGCCAGTAGCACTGCTAGTACTAGCATGAGAGTTGATGCCGATGGTGGTGAGAAAATTCATACACTGGTCTAGTGGATTATTATTTAAAAAAAAATGGTAAAATATTTATCGTTTCCCTCCGTGTAAAACATGAAAAACAGTAAATATGTTACCGTTTTCTTGTTTAATTAAGCAAAACCATAACATGATTAACATTTTACTTAATTGTGTAATTTTTATAAACTTTGCTTATTTAAGTAATTAAAAAAATATAAGATTCTAAAAAAACCTGCAATAATATATATTTATAATTTATTAAGCGTTTTCATTGTTTCAATCACACTCATTCCAAATGGCTCTAGTGGTTTTAAGACCCAAACATCGTTTTTCTCAAATATCTTTTGTTGTTTTTATCATTATACCATTTTTAAAAAAATTATAACCTTCAAGTATATGTTCTCACAAAATGCCATATTTACATATATGGCCTTTAATATCATGCCTCTATTGCCCTTATTTTACTCTCACAATCCTCTTGTATTTACATTAGTCCTTTACTTTTGAAGAAATAACTTTGTTGTTTCTAAGAGTTTGTAGTTGGAAAAATGGTAATGAAAATAAAAACTATATTTGATTCAAAATAATAATAATTATGAATGAGAAAAACAAAAGAAGAAATGTGACATAATTATCTTCAAACATCTATTGCAAAAAATTGGCATTAATATATAAATGATAAGATATATTTAATAATAAATAACTTTTTCATTTATAACATGTTTTTGAATAGCATTATCCACTTTAATTATTATAATTAATTAAATAATTAAATCAATAATTTTTATTTAATTAAATTTGAAGCAAGGACAAAAGCATTATTTTAGTTTAATTATTATAGTTAAATATTTTAACTCAAAAATTTTATGTTAATTACAGTGAACTTTAATGACTGTAACTAATTATTTAAATTAATCATCTTTATTTATTTAAATTTCCAACAGGGGCAATTTGCCATTTACTTTAGTTATTATAATTAAATAGTTCATGTTAATGATTAACTAGTTTAAATATTATAATTTAAAAAAAATTAATATTTAAGACAAACAATGTTATAAAACTATATAATATAACAACACAAACATAGAGCAAAAGAAAGTAGTGGAAGTTCTTTATCTTGTTCTTATTATTTATATCATTCTTTTGATACATATATATATGGTGTAAATTAGAAACTGAAAAAATCTTTTGGCAAATGAAACGCCAAAAGTCAAGAGGAGTTGAGAGAAACATAATGGGCATTCATTTTAAATGTTTCATAACACTCCCCCTTGAATGCCCATTATATAGAAATTGCCTCGTTAAAACCTTACTAAAAGAAAACCTAGTGGGAAAAAATCCTACTGAAGGAAAAAGAGTACAACTTTCCTGATATATGTTTCATCTGCTGCCTCATTAAAACCTTGTCAGGAAAACCCAGTAGGACAAAACCATGACAAAGAAAAAAGAGTACAACGAGTATATGACTCCCCTTAAAGAGAACATTATTGAAGATCCCTTAGGTGACGCATCCCAATCTTGTGAAGAAACTTTTCAAAAGTTGATGTGGGTAATGCCTTAGTGAATAAATCTGCAGGATTTTCACTGGATTGTATTTTCTGAATATGGATATCACCATTTTTGTCAAGATCATGTGTGAAAAATAACTTCAGTGATATATGTTTTGTTCGGCGGCCTTTGATGTATCCTCCTTTCAATTGAGCTATACAAGCTGCATTGTCTTCATATAATATTGTTGGTCTGTCCTTTTGGGACAACAAACCACAATTTTCTTGAATATGGTGTGTTATTGATCTTAACCAAACACATTCATGATTTGCTTCATGAATTACAAGTATTTCTGCATGATTTAAAGAAGTAGAAGTTATAGTTTTGTTCATAGAATGCCATGATATGGCCGTTCCCCCATGTGTAAACACATAACCAATTTATGATCGGGCTTTGTACGGGTCAAATAAATACCCCGAATCTGCATATCCAACTAATTGTCTTTTTGATTCATGTGTATAAAATAATCCCATATCAACTGTCCCTCGAAGATAACGTAGTATATGTTTGATATCATTCCAATGTCTCCGTGTTAGTGCAGAACTATATCTTGATAATAAATTTATAGCAAAAGCTATATCTGACCGAGTACAGTTAGCAAGATACATCAAGGAACTAATTGCACTAAGATATGATACTTCAGTAACAAGTAATTCTTCGTCATCTTCTTGAGGTCAAAAAGGATCTTTATGAATATTAAGGGATAGAACTAGGAGTGTAAATGAGCCAAGCTACTCGTAGGCTACTCGAAATCGGCTCGGTCAATGCTCGAATTCGATTCGATTTTTCACTAGCCGAGCTCGAGCCCAAAAATACTCAGCTCGTGAGGCTCGTGAGCCTAAACGAGCTTTTATATATAAAATATTAAATTATTTATATATAAATTACAAAAATACATAATTATATAAACTATATAAAATTACAAAAATACTTATGTATACAAGCTAATCGAGCTTAAACTAGCCGAGCTCGAGCTACTTGAGCTTTTCAGCGAGCCGAGCTCGAGCACAAAAAAAAATAGCACGAACGAGCTCGAGCCGAGCTCGAGCCTTTGAATACTATACTCGAGCCGAGCTCGAGCCTGGTGATACTCGGCTCGGCTCGGCTCGGCTTGTTTACAGCCCTAGATAGAACAACCATAGGGCTTGTTAATGGATATGCTTTATCCATATTAAATCGTTGCAAAACCCTTTCTGTATATGTCAATTGGTGGATAAAAACACCACTCTCTAAGTGTTCGAACTGCAGTCCGTCGTTCTCCCAAGATCTTTCATTTCAAATTCTTTCTTTAAATTATTTCTTTAATATATATATATATATATTATTATCTAGTTGGCCATATAAGTATGCAGTAACAACATCCATTAATTGCATATGTAATTTTTCATGTACTACAAGACTAATTAGATAACGAAATGTAATTATATCTATTACAAGTGAGTAAGTTTCTTCATAGTCAATACCAGGTTTTTGTGAAAACCCTTGTGCAACGAGCCTTGCTTTATATCTAACAATTTCATTTTTCTCATATTGTTTTCGCACAAATACCCATTTGTAACCAACTGGTTTAACATCTGCAGGTGTTTTAGTTATGGATCCAAAAACTGCTTGTTTTGTGAGAAAGTTTAATTCTTCATGTATTGTATTTTTCCATTCTGGCCAATAATTTCTTTTTTGGCATTCCTCAATAGATTTAGGCTCATAATCCTTATCTTTTTTCAAAAGATCAATTGCCACATTAACTGCAAAGATATTGTCAACAATTATTTCATTTCTGTCCCATTTTTTTTTCCCATTTGAGACATAATTTATGGAAATTTCTAGATTTTAATATTCAATTTCAGGATCTTGAACTCCTTCTGGAAGTTTGCTATTATTTATTTCAATTTTTATTTTATCTTCATTTTCTTTGTGATCTTTTGTTTTCCTTTATTTCGAGGATTTTTATCTTTTGAACCAGCTGGTCTTCCACGCTTCAGGTGTACTTTAGATTCATTTGTTATAGAAGGTCCTTCTTGGACATTAATTCTAATAGGAACATTTTCCGTAGGTACATATGATTTTGTTATTCTTTTTGGATCAGAGAATGCATCAGGTAGTTGATTTGCAACTCGTTGTAAATGAATTATTTGTTGAACTTTGAGTTCACATTGTTTTGTGTAAGGGTCAAAATGATTTAAACTCTGAGCATTATGTGTAATTTCTTTTTTAACATTTTCATCTTTCCCTTTCTTCCCTGATGTTGGAAAAACTATCTCATCAAAATGACAGTCAACAAATCTAGCTGTGAAAACATCCCTTGTCAACGGCTCAAGATATTTAATAATTGAAGGAGATTCATATCCAATATATTTTCCTAATCTCCTCTGAGGTCTCATTTTAGTTCTTTGTGGTGAAGCAATTAGGGTGTATACTCCACACCCAAAAACTCTCAAATGAGATATATTTGGTTCTTGCCCAGAAACCAATTGAAGAGGGTAGAATTTTTGATAACTTGTTGGCCTTATGCGCACAAGTGATGCGACATGTAAAATTGCATGTCCCCAAGCATAGATCGGAAGCTTTGTTTTCATTAATAACGGTCTAGCAATCAACAAGAGCTACTTAATAAATGATTCTGCCAAACCATTTTGTGAATGAACATGAGCAACAGGATGTTCAACTTTTATTCCAATGGATATGCAATAGTCATCAAATGCTTGAGATGTAAATTCACTAGCATTATCAAGCCGAATTGTTTTAATTGCATGGTTAGGGAAATGTGCTCATAATAAAATAATTTGAGCCAACAACCACGGAAGTGCCAGGTTTCGAGTTGATAATAAGCAAACATGTGACCATCTCATTGATGCGTCAATGAAAACCATAAAATATGTAAATGGCCCATATTGTGGATGAATTGGTCCACATATATCACCATGAATTCTTTCTAAAAATATAGGAGATTCAGTTCCAATTTTATTTGTGGATGGCCTAATAATAAATTTGCCTTGAGATCATGCTGGACATAAAAATTCATTTGATTGAAGAATCTTCAAATTCTTTAATGGATGTCCATATGAGTTTTCAAGTACTTTTCGCATCATTATTGATCCAGGATGGCCTAACTGATCATGCCATAGAATAAATTTATTTGAGTTAGTCAACTTCTGGTTTACGATAGCATTTGCCTCAATTGTTCGAATATATGTATAATGAAGGCCAGATGAGAATGCAGACAATTTCTCCAATACATGCTTATTACCTGAAGTAACAACAGTAATGTATAAATATTCAATATTTTCTATATTTAACGTCTCTATGTGATACCAGTTGAGACGTATATCTTTAAAACTTAATAAGTTTCTGTGGGACTTTGGAGAATATAATGCATCAGTTATAATAAATTTTGTTTCTCTAGGAAACAATAAATTTGCTCTTCTGGAGCCTTCAATCAAATTTATACTACCCGATATTGTATTAACATTGGTTTTACCCATTATTAAATGAGAAAAATATTTTTTTCTTTTAAATATTGAGTGCGTTGTTGCACTATCAACAAGGCATATATCCTCATCTTTGATGCCCAATCAAACCATGGATTTGGTAGTATCCATATATACTTCACAAAATAAATAAAAGTACATAAGTATTATAATGGGTAAGAATAAGATCAAACATGCATAGATTAATTAAAATAAAATTAAAAAAACAATTATGGTGTCAATTCAATTGCCACCATTAAACTGAGAATCTTCAAGAAAATCAGCAACATCATTTTGGTATATAAAATTTGCCTCGATATTTTTCTCTTTTATTAATGCTTGATAGAGATCAACAAGGTGCCTTGTTGTACGACAAGTACGCGACCAGTGCCCTTGTACACCACATCAATAACATACATTTTCTGATTTGTTACTTAATCCTTTTTTGCCTTTAAACTGTTTTATTTATAATTTGTCCACTTATGGTGGTAAGATGCATCTTTATTATCACCATGATTTTTATGATATTTATTCTAGCCACGGCCTCTTCCATGACCACGGCCACGGTCACGACCACACCCATGGGTTCGACCATGTCCTCATTTGAAATTTTCATATGTCATCGCATTCACTTCAGGGAATGAAGAAGAGCTAGTAGGACGAGATTCATGATTTTTCCATTAGTAGTTCATTGTTTTGTTTAGCCACAAGCAAACACGAAATCAAATCTGAATATTTTGTGAACCCTTTCTCTCGATATTGCTGCTGCAGGAGCATATTCATGTTTTCTCTAGCATATCAGAATCAACAATCCTCTCTCAGCATAATTTCAATTGAGAACTTATTCGAAATATTGTTGAATTATATTCATTTACTATTTTAAAATCATGTAATCATAAATGCATCCAATCATTACGAGCTTTTGGTAAAATTACCATCTTCTGGTGGTTATACCTTTCCTCCAATTTTTTCCACAATTCAAGTGGATCTTTCACAGTTAAATATTCAATTTTTAAATCCTTGTGCAAATGACGTCGGAGGAAAATCATTGCTTTTGCACGATTTTTTAAGGATTCTTGATTGCCATCCTTGATGGTTTCTCCAAGTCCATTAGCATTCAAATGTATTTCAGCATCAAGCACCCATGATAAATAATTTTTTCCCAAAATGTCAAGGGCAACAAAATCAAGTTTTTTAAGATTTGACATGACCGAAAAAAATATTTGTTTACTTACGTGAAAAGGATTTGCTGAGAAATTGGATTAGTCAGAGTTTAGTTAAATCTTCTTGTTGATAACGTATTATGAAACTATATAATATAGCAAGACAAATAATGTTATAAAACTATATAATATAACAAGACAAACATAGAGCAAAAGAAAGTAGTGGAAGTTCTCTAACTTGTTCTTATTATTTATATCATTCTTTTGATACATATATATAGGGTTTAATTTAGAAACTGAATAAACATTTGGCAAATGAAACGCCAAAAGTCAAGAGGAGTTGAGAGAAACATATTGGGCATTCATTTTAAATGCTTCATAACAATATTTAAATAAATAGTACTATTTAATCAAATCTCTACTAGTGGACAAAACGTCATGTTTGCTCTAATTACTATAATTAAATATTTTATTAAATTTATTTATATTAATTATTACTCATTTTAATTATTATAATTAATATTTATATTATTAATTTTTATAATTAAATCATTAAAGATGGGCAAAATGGGCAGTGGCTAATGAGGGAATGGCTAACATTCCCTTGCTCAGGAGAAGCCATTCCTCAATAACTCCCTCTCCCAAATCACTCTCTAGTCATTATCATATGAAATGAAATGACACATTTGGGTTGCTGAAATGATTTTTTTTTTAACATTTTAATGAAGAGAAAGGGAGAAAGATATAATAAAAAACTGGAATTCGAATTTGGATCCTTTCACTTGGATCCAAATTCTAGTCAGGATCACCCTCACAATTGTGCCTTAACAACCAACATTTCCCCTCATCCTCAATGAACCCCTTTCTTTCACTCGCATTCTCAATCAAGCCCACACACTCATCCAAACCAACCCCACGGCATCCTCAACCATAGGATGCTATGGAAGTGTTTCACTCCCGTCTTCTCCACCACCATCTGTCAAGCCCCATTGGAAGTGTTCCAAGTCCCATCAGCCAAGCTAGCCAGCTTTGTAAGAGAATTTAACAATTCTGTTGTATTGTCACCAGATTGTTACATAAACCTGAAAATTTTAAGTAGGTTTTAATTTCACAGATTGCTTTGGTGTTTGCAAGCTTCAAGTTAGCATCATGATGATATTGTACAGAAGCTACAACATTAGAACTTTAAAATTAACTAGATTAAAGGTTGTCTAGACTAGAGTTGAAACAATTCGAGAGATTTGAGTTTTTGTGTAACACCTTATTCGGCTGTGTTATGAGTTTTTCTAGTTTCTTTGTAACAATTTATATTTAACTTTTGTCTAATAAATAAGCTACTAAGTAGCAATCTGGACTTATTGATACCCCAATTTGCAAAATAAGGTAAAAACAAAAACCACAATCAAAAGCTTGCTGATTGATCATATTACAATTTGATTTGCAGAATGTACTCTTAGTACATGTCTCCTTTAGTAAATGCAATCTGCGACTTTACAAAATTAAAGCTTGTATTTTTACAAAATTTGCATTCCTAAGTTTATTTAACATGCATATTGTTTCTTCAATTTGCATTTCATCTAATTAAACCGAAAACAAACAATTGGAACCATTCTACCTTCATTCATATATTAAATCCAGTAATTTACATAATTTTGTCACCGTATTGACTAGTTACAACATATTCTCCATATATGTTCCAAAAATCAAGATGACATGCAATTATATAAATAAAAAAAAACTCTAACGCTACATGGCATTAGTTTCATAAATATATATATTCTACAAAATAAGACCAAAATACACCATTCTCAACAACAACAAAAGCCTTACAATTGCATCAAATTTATTGATCTTGTGTACTTGTAGCCTTGGTCATACTTAATTGTGTTGACAAGATCTCTGGATGCTCATCTGTTGTTGAGGTTTGTTGGCTTGATCCTTCTTCACCTTATCTTTTCTTCTCAGCAACCCTCTAATCTCACCAAAGAACATACATAATTAGTGACCCCCTCCCCCCAACCCACACACCCACACACACACAAATACAATGGATTTCACATGAGAAAAATACCGCCATTAATTGATTTGTAGTGATGGAAAAAGAAGCATGTGGATTTTCCCTACCAATAATAAGCTCACCAGTGTGGGCACCCTATGTAAACAACATTTTCTCTTTAGTAAATTTATCTACTCTTAACAATGATGATCAAGAGAATTATTTCTTACCCTCCATATAATGATTGAGTATATTAAAGCAACTCTCACATTCTCCCCTTTTGAAGTAGACATTGTATTCTTATTTCTCCTTGATACCTGCCATGTTCTTTTCCTTTAGCTATGAGAAACATTAGAATTTCATTTTTGTTTCCCTTAACCACTTGAACCAACATCTGTAGCAGCTACTATTGAAGGTCTATCAAGATGGGAGCCTTCACTTGTGGCCTACATAATCACAACAGATTTTAAGTAAGGCCACTTAATTAACATGGCAATAAATAATTAATAGTCAAAAGATACATGACAAACTTACGGCATTATTTTTGTTTGGACACTTTTTCTTGTTGTAACCTCCTTGATAGCAAGTCATACACTTCACAACTCTACCTGCCTTGTATAACTTTGATGTGCTTCTATTCTTCTCTTCCAATGCCTCCCTCTTTTTTTTTTATAGGTTGACCAGGCATTCTTTTAACTAATGGTGGTAGCAAAGGACCTTTCACATTTACCAGCCAAAACATCCTACCTCTTAACGGATAAACATAAACTTTTAGGCTCTCAGATAAGTGTCTTTCTTAAACCTATCAGATAGACAACTCATTGGATCTGCACCACAAAAAATAATGATAGCCATTGGATGTTCTAGGGGATCCCAAAACACATGTTGTACCATATCATCCCAGAACACATCATGGCTTGTGCCACCATTGCATTCAACCCTACACTTCACACTTTTATTTCTTTCTTTTTCCATTTTAGAAATTATGTTGGGTCCATAGTCCAATTTCCACTTCATGGCATAATCCCTTTTGAAAACTAATCTATTCATCACATATTGCCTTATTTCTCCAAACATGCTAATGATGGCTTGCTTCTGGCCTCCAATAGCAATCCGTTAAAGGTCTCACACATGTTATCAACATTCTCACCCATGACCATATCATTGATAAATGCTTGGCACCAACCATTAATTGGCCATAACAACCAACTTTCCCCTTTAGGTTTCTCATGATTTTCAAGTACTTCTGCATCTCTGGTTGACTAGTTAGCCTAGTAGTGTTTCAAAAATTCAGCTTTAGCTCTTTGCCTTGGAATTTGTTACCCCACCTAGCATAAATGTGTCTTGCACACACTCTCTGCTCAATCAAGGGCAAAACTTTATTGACTGCATGGATTAGACTTTGCCAAAAGACATTGTTACAATTAATATAGAGATGTAATTAATGAAAAAAAATAAATTCAATGGAAGTTGCAAACCTTTTGCATGTCATTGAATACTACCCATTCTAGTGCATCCCCAATGCAGATATCAGTTTGCAAATGCTTAGTGAACCAACTCTATCTCTTGTTTGTTCCCTTATCTACAATAGCCCATAAAATAGGGAACATTTGATTGTTCCCATCTCTCCCTATTGCCACTAGCAACTACCTTCATCAATCCTTAAAAAAAAGGTGTCTAAACCTATTAGCCTCCTACATCCAGTAATGAACCCCTCTTTAATTGTAGCCAAACAAATGTACATTTTTGAAAAATAGGTAACTCATTTACTTTTTCTCTTTCTGAGACAACAATCACAGTGCTGCCAAGGTTTAACTCTTTGAGCTCAATTGCATAGTTGTTAAGCACCATAAAATCCTCTCTGAACTGCCATTCAATTTTTTTGAGCACCAAGCCTTTAGCATTTCTGCACACCAAGCCTAAGTTTATGCATCATTTTTCATGTATTAAATTAAAATCCTTTCCTAGTTAAGAAATCTACAAGTTCACTATTAACTATATTAGGTCTCCAAACCTAAGATCTAAGAAGCCAATCAATGGGATATTAGAATTGCAATATTTTCTAATAGACCTATCCCTTCTTTCATCATCTGCATCAGATTCTTCACCAGTTCTTCATAACTTCCAAGGTCAGATGATTCAATGTAATCACTTTCAAATCTAACTACTTTCCCATCTTGAGTTGCATTTGGCCTTGTGTTTCCTCCTTCCCCATCTGCATTATCACCATCCTTATCTCCATCCCCAATGTCATTATCATTTTCACCAACATTTTCTTGCATATCGTTTTTCAAGTGGACATATTAGGTTACTTTAACTTTGTCCTAGTTCCTTTCATCATCTACATCTGAGCCTACAGACATCTACTAAAATCTCCTCATTATCCTCTCTTGAGACATTTTCATGTTCACTCCCAACATGCTCATTCACTTCTAACTCCATATCACCATTAGGATAAGGCAGTGAGGTATTAATCGATTGTTTAGGATAGGGTAATGTAGTATCTGACAATGCTATAACAACTAGACAGGTCTAATCACTAACTTGGCATAGCAATAAAGTATTTGCCAATTTCTTACCATGCTTAACATCTGAACACTCCATATAGACATCTACCATGAGATGGCGCCTCATTAACTGATTTACTAAATCTAGAATTCCCTCATCATCTTTAATAATTTTCAAAGACCACCCATCATCCATAAGAAACATATTGAGAGACTTCTTTACATCATACCCTTAGATCTTTCAAATCCCCCAACAAATCCCAATAACATAACTTATCAGGATCAACAATAAATTCTGCAATTATCCCATCCAAATATTTTGCCTCCCATTTTCTTACTAATGTCCCTCCATGTGGTTGCATAGTAGGGAAATGACACCTAATTCACTCAATAAGAGTGAGTTTGAACACTCTTAAGGATAAGGAAAGGAAGCCACACTAGGGCATTTAACAAATTTCATTGACCTATGGATAATTTCATACATAACCCTATGCATTAGAAATTGGCATGCTAAGGTATTTGCTAATTTCATTGATTTAGGAGTCATAAAAAAAAGATGTCATCCTTTGTTTAACAATTTCATTGCTATGTTATTATGCTTCAAAACATTCACTGTCTTGCTAGGCTCTAAAAGACAATTGGCAAGAACATATGCTTCACAAGTTATTAATGAGAAGGAGCAAAACTCAGAATGAAGGTTCAAAATTCATTGATTTGTTGAATAATTTCAGACATAACCCTAAGCCTTACAAATTGCGATGTTAAGATAACTTAATTCAGCTAGCATTCTAAAAAAACATGTTGGCATCCCATGTTTAGCTATTACATTGGCTTGTTATACAGAAATACAGGTTGCTATGCTATTCTACTCCAAAAAATCCATTGTCATTTGTTAGGCTCTAAAGGGAAATGGGAAAGAAATTATGCTTTACATGTTTTCAATGAAAAGGAACAAAACTCAAAATGAAGGAACATAATTCAATAACCTAGTGGATAATTTCATACTAACCCTTACCCTCACAAATTGGCATGCCAAGATATTTACTAATTTCATTATTATATTAATCATTAAAGAAAAAAAAAGGTTGGTGTCAAATGATGCTTAACAATTTCATTGGCTTATCAGCATACATAACTACAAATTGTTGTGCCATTGGGCTTCACAAAATTCACTCTCCTGATAATCTCTATAGGAAAATAGGCAAGTCTTATGCTTTACAAGTTGTCAATGAGAAGGTACAGAATTTAAAAATGAAGGAACAACATTTAGAATAAGTAGATAATTTTAGACATACCCTAAGCTTTGCAAGTTGGCATGCTATGATATTTGATAATTTTATTAGTGATGGGACCAAATAATGTTGCTCATGCTATCACCCTCACAAACACATAAACAAAGTAGTATTTGAATTCTATTGTGTGGTCCCTAATGAGTACAATTCATATCATGTTTTCTTACCCTCAATTCATGCTTTTGCATGCCTTTTGGCACATCTTTGTATACATTTTGTGCTATTCTGGGTATGTTTGTTAATGATGCAGGAATTGAGGAGCTTGATTCCATTAGAAGTAAATCTGGTCACCAAACGAGAGAAAATGGAAGAAATGCTAAGTGTTGAAGCTCAGCACAAGCATAGCACAGTCGTGCTCTGTCCCCCTGAATCTCCCAGTCTTGTGCGGATTAAGTGAAGAAACTTGCATGGGAGTGGCACCGGGGCTGACACGGTTGAAGCACGCTCGTGTCCCTCCCTCTAGAAATCTCAGGCTGGAATTGTTTTTCTACTCAACAGGGGAAGCACGTGCCGAAGGCTCCTAGCATGATCATGTCCAAGGAAGCACGCGCCAAGCATGACCGCGCTTCCTCCCACTGAAAATTTCAGGCGAACACTTAGCCGATTCACTCAAAATCAGTTCATGGTAACACGGTTTAAGCACAATCGTGCTTAGACTATGTTGAGCTCGAAGACAGCCCTTTTTAACTCCAGCTTCTAGGGTTTGCCCTGATTTTTGTTCGGGGATTTGACTCTCCACTGGGAAGACCTTGAAGATGGTGAAGATCAGGCTTCACCACACCTTCTAAGGGGATCAAGGAAGAGTTGGAGGCACAAGAGAAGTGGGGTTAAGCATACGGAGCTCGACGAGGAAGATCATCTTGAGGAGAAGGGAGTCATGTTTTCTTTCTCTAGTTCTTCATCTTTGTTTTCCTTTTTGTACCCATTCATGAGGGGCTAACCATCCACGGTGCCCCTAGATGCGAACTATGTTGTTTTGTATGCTTTGACTACTTGATTCTTAATGATTACGGAGTTCTCTTGGTTTCTTGTGTTTAATCTTATGTTTGCATAACTTGATGGTTTAATTTGCACAGTTGCTTAGGTAATTTAGTTATCTTTGCATAACTTTGTGTACCTGAAAATTATAGTTGCAACATTGTTTAGAGCACACACTTGGACCACAGAATGTACCTGGTAAACATTAGAATCAAGTCAGCAAGCTATAACTCATAGGAATCATCCTGGGGCATTGCTCTTTTGTTGTTGATAACACAATCCTAATCCTCTGATCACTACCATCATTCACTCTTGTATTATTAGTTATTAATTCAATCTTATTACAATCTTTGTTTAACTGAACATCAGAAGATAGATTAGTATTTTAAGTCCAATCCCTGAGGTTCAACAACCCTACCCCTCATGGGGTACTACTTTACTACTTGTGTGCAACCCGTGCACTTGGGGAGAATACATCAGTCCCCGGTGCTACATAGCAAAAATTAAGAACCAAAACTACCATGTGCATATATATATATATATATATATATATATATATATATATGTTTGTGCGTATATATATATGCCTTACCAAACAGAACAAATGAGCAAATCATGCTTACATATTTATTGTGGTCCTACTTCCTTGCAAGTACACAAATATACAAGTATATATGTTTCTATGCAGGGACCTAAATCATATATATATATATATATATGGTGCTCTTACCTCCTGTTAATTAAATGCTTCATTTGGGAACGTATCCACATACGAAAATAGTAAATCCTTGACTAAGCCAGTTTACTGGACTAAAATCATTACATTAAAGAAAATTACTACAATGGTGCAAACAAGAACAATAAATGATAAATTAAAATATAAGAACTACAATCCATGATAAACTACAATAATAGACCAACAAAGGACAAGCTAGCAGTCACTGATAAATAAATCAAAGAAAATCCACTATAAAAAGAAAGAGATTGCAAAAAAGGAACCTTATCATGGTAATAAGGGTTGCTCCTGGGACACGAGGGGGATGACCTCACAGGGATTGGAAACTAAGGGTTTAGGGCTTAATGGCAACAGTCATGCGACCTGCATCCTTTTTTCTTTGGTGTTGTTTCAACTAATAACATGCTTCATGTTCATATATGGCTTTTGATCTTTTCTATATCTTACATGGTGCTTTTTTTTCTCTCTTTTTTAATTTTCTTGTGTAATTTTTTCCTAGACTCTCATGCTAACTTTTATAGTTAATATTTTCCATTCAAGTATCTCTTTTATGCTATTATATGTCATTCTCTTATCATGCATTCCATATATGGTTTTTGTCATCTTGTTGGGCATTATGTTTTCTCTTTGCTATTGTTTGCCCATCCCCCTAAATTGGATTGGCATGCAAGCTGTATTATTTTTTCCTTTGATGTTGATCCACCTAATAACATGCTTCTTATCCATTTTATTTTATGTTTTGGATGTTGTTCCCTAGGCTTATGTTGCTCTTTTTTGTATCTTACATGGTGTTGTGTTTCCTCAATCTTTTTGAATTTTTCTTGTACAAATTTGTTCTAGACTTTGCAGTTAATCAGTTTTACTAAACAAGGTTTTCTTATATGCTATTACGAGTCTTATTCCTTTGGTTGGTGTTGCTTTATTGGAAGACATGGTTTTTTATTACTCATTTCATGGTTGGTGTTGCAGTTTGTTATTTCCTATCTTGAATTTTATTTTCTAACTTTTTTTCTCGTGATATTTGGTGGCTGCTTCTTTATCATTATACATGTGTTTATTCAAATATATGTTTACTACATTGTTTTGGTCCCATTAGTCTTTGTTGTTAGGCTGCGAATGCTATATAAATTGGCAATGCTATAGAAATTGGAAATGTTTATGCTATTTATATGCTCTATCATTATCTACACTCTTGTTTTGTCTACAGTTCTGTTTAATTTATATTCCACTATGTGTTGTAAGCCTGTGATTGCTATAGAAAACACTAGATAGGCACTACAATAAATCCAATTAGTTAAACGATTTAATTATAACTATAACTTACTCCTAATTTTTGTAGATTGACAATTGGGTAACAAAATGACAGTGCGAGGCCTTTGACAGTGGCCTTCACATCAGTCATCGTTATGATTACTTATTTACTTGAAGAAACATATTTAACTAGGGATGCAAGATATAGGGAAACTTCGTTGGTTCGAGAGGTAATGATGGACTCCTAATGGGTGTGTAAATAATGCAAATAAATAATCATGCAAGTATGCAATTAATACTACAATTGGTCCATAGTACCGCAAGTGTACGGGTCATCAAGTAATACCTCGTGGGTGAGCACGAAGGTCGTATTTCCCCAGGAACGACGAGAGACTCTTATTACTTTCTTTTCACTTAGTCAATACCCTAAATATTTACACTCTTTCTTTAGTTTACTTTTATAACACTATTGAACAATACAATTGGAGATATCATTAAGCACACTTGGAAGGAATTGGGAGTATGTATGATAGTTATCTTGATTATTAATTATGATAGGTGTTAAGTGACACTCGTGTTCTAGAATTGAATAGGGGAATTCGAAGGCCTAATAGCCCCAAATCGTTTGGTGACTAGGTCTAAATCACTAGAAACTTAAGATGGAATCTCTTCCACCCCAACCTCTTATGTTTACCTTAATTGCAGGAATCCCACGAGAAGAGACCAATCAAACCCTAAGCTTAAGGGGCAATCAATCTCTAATCCGAAATCCTAGCTATGCCTAAACTCTTAGAGTATGCATAGATCTATCATGGCATGGGAACCATAAATATGGGTGCATAACCTCCTCATCCACATTAACAAGAATATCATTCAATTAAGAACATGCGATGATTAACAAAAACTAGAACAATTTATTAAATTAATCAATCAAGATTTATAAATAATAATTTAGGGACCTAGACATACAATTCCACTCGAATTAGGTTCTTATGGATCATAGAAAGCAAAGCATCAAAGCACAAGAGAGCAACAAAAGCAAATAAAGAATAAATATGAGTTCAAAGTATTCCTAAACTATCTTCCTCTGATAGTTCTCCGAAGGTCAGGGATGAGATCGTTGAAGATGCCTGTCATGCACGATCATCTCCAATGATGCTCATTGTTGTACTCTTGAGAAACCTGCCGAAATCCACTGGTTTATGGAAGAAAACCCATCTCCCGCAGCTCAGATCGCCAGAAATCTGGCCAACCTGTCTTATTGGCAAAAGAATCTCCCTAAATTTAGAGAAAACTAGGGTATTTATAGTGATCTGCTCTGCCACGGCCCCACCACAAGCCTTGTGATGCTCATGGTGAGTAAGTTGTTGCTTGGGCTCCAAGTCGCATCCTTGCACGGTCTTTGGGCGTTGTGTGACTCTATCACGGGCGTTATGGCCTTCATAATGCCTGCCGTTGTGGCTTTTGTGTTACTATCAGTGGTTCCATGCTGCCACAGCTTGATTACAACAGTGGTAAGTGTAGACAACGCCCGTGGTAACTTGCCATCACGCCCGTTGTGAGCCGTGGTGAAGCCTTGATTCAGCAACTTGGTTCATTTTGCTTTAAAACACCCATAAATTTGTTTTTTTCCTTAAAACAGAAATAGAGGCCATGGTGAACAAAAGAATGAAATTTTTTGCTAATGAGATGCTAAACAAGAACAATTCCATGCTAAATGCAGTGTAAATGATATAGAAAATATGGTCAGTTTAGCACTTATCAAATATCCCCACACTTAAGCGTTTGCTTGTACTCAAGCAAATAAAATAGATAAAAATAGAATATATGATAAGTGCTTGATCTCAAGCAACTAAGTGTAGAGTTTCAGTAGTATACAAAAACAATCAAACGCTAGGTAGCATGGTCATTCCTCTACAAAGAGTAGTCTACTCTATGACGAGAAGTATTTTCAAAAGTGTCGGTCTCCTGGTCAACTATCTTATAGTCTAGATCATTTAAACTGAAACTTTTTGGGGGTTTTATTCAATCTTACTCTTATACTTTTCATCATTTTTATGGATGCATATTCTTTCTTTTCTTTTTTCTCTTTTTCCAATAGTCAGTAGCTTTCACTCTTCCCAGGAGGTAACCCTTTCTCCTAATAGAGCATACTTTTTGTATCCGACTTGTTAGGGGCGACTACGCACTATAAAGCAGTTAGCTCTTTCTGTTGTACATATATTTCAACTTAGATACCTCTATTATAAAACATCACTCACTAGACAGACATAAGGTGCAAAGTATACTCAAGAGCAACATAAGATAGAGCATAAACTGGCAGAGCAGTCAAACTCTCAAGAGGGAACGAAAGAATTGCTAGTCTAACGTATCATGTCCCTAGACCAAATAAACTCCAACAAGTGAGTGCAATGTATTCAAAGATCAACACAGGCATGTGTATAGCGTACAAGCACCATTTTTTAAAAAAAAATTGACAAGATATTATAATATATTGTAGTATAGTACGAAATTCATAGTATAGTGCAAAGAAAAGTAAACATACACTCCTTCCCCACACTTAAAGATGTATATTTCCCCCAATGTACACATGTATGTACAAGAGTAGTGAAATATAAAAGTACCAAAAAAAATAAAAGAGTGTATGGTCACTAGTACTCCCCCTGTCTAAACTATGAATTGTGCGGGCCAAAATAACAACCGATCACCTGAAACCCTATTGAGACACAAATGGAGTAATTAAACACAATGATAATCAAAGCAAAATATCATACACTATTGTAAAATAAAATCCACTATAATCAAAATAAGTACAGAAGTAGCAGGGTAAGCAACCCTTGCTGTAATAAAATGTTCAATGTACTGAAAATAAAGATACAAAAGTGGTATATAAAAAAGAAAAGCAGAACGGTGGAAGTTGGCAGGGGAAGTCGGTGAAGCAGGAGGAGACTTCAGCACCACTGGCACTGTAACAGTGGGTGATGTAGGTGCTGGAGTGGTCAAGGGGTCCTAACACTGCAGATACACTAGGATCTATTGGAGTAGACCCTCAATCCTCACCTGACACTCCTCGAGACAGGCCAAGCGGTCCTCAAGAGCTGGTGGAGCTGATGGAGTTGGTGCAGCAATCAGAGTAGAAAGAAGACCAACATCAGCAGCAACAGCCAAAGCCGTAGTCAGGATCGAGAGAACTGCGATGGTAGTCGTCTCCTAGAGAGACTCCTCATTGTCCGAAGACTCTATGTCAGACCCGTGGACCACATGGTATTGCACCCTTTGAGTTGTGTCCCATTGCTTAATCATGAGCATTGCTTGGAGTGTGGTGACACCAAGCGACTGCGTACCCCCTACACGATATATGCCTATGCAGTGATCGATTAGTCCAAGCCCCGTGCAAGCCTGGTGATGTATGGACCAAGGAATATGGTTCCTAACCGAGGGTCATGAGACTGATGTCTCAGCTGGCAAGCTAGCAACTGACTGATGTGAATTGGCTCCCTAACCACCATACTTTAGACAAAATAAAGATCTCTGAGGTTCACAACCCCCGTGTTTTCTCTCGTCCGGTCTGTGTTCACGATAGTATGGTGTGCAAATAGCAGAATATCGGGCGTCCTAGGGCAGAAGCTTTCAAGGTCCCATATACGTAGGTCATATGGCCCTAAAGTGTCTTGGTCCATACCTGATCTGGGCTTAAATGGATCAATAGGTAGACGTGGACCTCTGAGTACGATGCTATGCGAGTGTACTCCACATCTACCAACCCCATCTGCATGGAAAAATCCATGTAGGACATCATGTACTCCTCCCCAAATATCTGGAAACTAATCAACTCCCAATGTCCCAGGCTGATGATGGTACGGTCGAGCTCAAAAGAGCTCATGACCTCCATCATGAGCTCCTAGTATGTTGACTCATCGATATGGAAGACTCTCTAGTCTTCTTCTTCTTCTTCTTCTCGGCCTCTGCATGTGAACCCCCAACAGTTCTTTTTTGACCCATATCTTGTAATTAAAAAGAAATATGAAAAATCAATTAATAAAATATGAAAAATGCAATTCAGGAATGAACAATCGGTGTACAACGGGTACATCATGGCCGTTATATGGCCATAACGGTCTCACAACGGCCGTTACCAAGGCTGCGGTGACTCTCTAGATGATTACAATGGGTATATAAATACCTGTTGTGTGACTCAACAGCTTTGTTGTGCACTATGCTATGACCGCCATAAGAACACAACAACCATGCTTCATCCGTTATATCCTATAATTGGGCAACAACTAGCTAACAATGGTCAACCTCATTGCCAGGTGTTGCTATGGCAAGATGAGTGTAAAAAATCTCCTAACGGCCTCACAGCGTGCAAACAACACTTGTTGTGACTCATCTCCCCCTTGGTTTAGTATTTGAATACAATGATCATCACAAGGGCCATTGTTCATCAAGGAACGGCTGTTGTGAAGCATGATTATGGTGAAAAATTTATGTACAATGTTTTATTTTGATTGAAATTCATGTAAAAACATTCACTAAGCATCCCTAAACTATTTCTTGCCATTTATACATCATAAAATCATGATTTGAAAGGTTTGAAAGGATTCTTACAAAATCGGCAATCCTAAACTTCTCTGAATCACAAAATAATTGTCAGGGAGGTTTCTCCAGTGAAGTGGAAGAGAGAAAGTTAGGTTTCGAGTGAGAAAGGGCAAGAGTCGGTCGGTGACTCTATATTACCTTATAACGGGGTTAATAACGGCCTGACAATGGTCATTGTTCATCTTGTTTAGCTCTTGGGGAACCACGGCCGTGACAAGCCCCCTATGGTGCCATTGTCAACTCAGTTAGGGCTCAAAAGTTTTAAGTGATTGCAACTACCATTTTAGAACTTGATATGCTCACAACGGCCTAACCATGAGCGTGGTAAGGTGTGCTAGCGCTCTACAAAATTCAAAAAAATAGCACACTCTGTGGAACGGTCATGATATATCACCATGGTCGTTATCACGGGCATTGTGAGCCCATGACAGACTTACTCTTGCCCTTTACCGGTGTATCACAATGGGTGTATAACAGGGTGACCATGCTCGTTCTTATCCTCGCAATTTAAAACTAAGGATTCTCCCTATGTAGAATGGCATGAAAATAGTTCCTAATAATAGTAATAGACTCCACAATCATATTTTACTCATAGAATTCACTGTAGCCAAGTCATCCTAACAAGACTAAAGTAATTGCCACTTTTTATTCAATCACTAAATGATTAAAACTAAAACTAAACAAACTAAATGAGCTAATGCATAGAAAACTACTTGGGTTGCTTCCCAAGAAGCGCTTGTTTTATGTCATGAACCTGACATACATATTTTTACCTCAAGATAATTCCAAGTTAGTGGGCGTGACTAGAGTCAATGTTCCTTCTTTACCTGTTTTCAAATTGCCGGAGTTTATTACCTTAGTAGTGCTTTCATCTTTTGGTTCTACCTTCCTCGATACCTTCTTTGTTGTTGTGGCTCTCACATTACTCCTCCTATTGCTCCCTTGAAGTTGTGGTTTTGTGGGTTATCTTGGCTCTTCCTCAAGTTTCCCCTTGAAGTATTCATGAAGAGGGTTCACCACGAACACATCTTGCACAAAGTCAGAAATAGAAAAATCAGGTTCATGTACAATGTAATATTCATCGTCTTGGTCCATGGAGTGTTTCATGACACTTGGGGGTTTGTAAACCACTTCTTCATCTCCTACTTATAATGTCATTTTTCCATCTCTCCAATTGATAAGAGCCCTGGATGTGTTTAAGAACGGTTTTCCAACCATAAGTAGGGTCTCTACATCTTCATCTATGTCAAGGATCACAAAGTCCATATGGAAGACTAACTTTTCAATGGTCATGAGCACATCTTCCATGATTCCCCGTGGATTTCTCACTCATCTGTTGCCCAATTATAAGGTCATTCTTGCTGGCCTTAATTCTCCCAATCTGAGCTTTATGTAGATAGTATATGGCATCACGTTTATACTAGCTCTAGAATCAATGAGTGTAATCTCTTCTATGCCATCACCCATCATGTAGGGAATCACAAAACTTTCGAGATCTCTCAACTTTATTGGCATTTTTCTGTCTAGAGTGGTAGAACAATTATCGTTTAGAACGACCATATCAACCTCTTCCAACTTCCTCTTATTGGTAAGAAAGTCCTTTCGAAATTTGGCAAATTTTGGCATCTAGGATAATTCTTCAACAATGGGGATGTTTTGTGAAGTTACTTGAAGATAGTCATGAAGTTCTTAAATTGTACATCCTCCTTATCGGCTTTTAGTCTGGAAGGGTAAGGAACTCGGGCTTTGTATTCCTGAACTATGGGTCGAGCTGGTGATGACTCTTTAGGCTCTTCCTCAACTGCCTGCTCATCTTCTTCAATGGTTTCCTATAAAGCACTAGGGCCTTCCTGTATGACTGGCCTTTCTATCTTGGTACTTGAACCCTAGGTGGTCCTTGCCTTGATGGTCTTACCATTACGGAGTGAGATGGCCTTGAGCTCCTTTCTTGGATTTGCTTTAGTGTTGCTAGGGAGGCTTCCTCGAGGTCTTTCTATAATAACTCTTGCCAATTGTTTGACCTAGTTTTCCATGTTCTTAATTGATACTTGGACATTTTTTAATGTAATACTGATCTCTTCTATCCTCACATTGTTACTTATCATATACTTGCCCAAAACATCTTCTGTAAAGAACTTTCTTTTAGGTTGTGGCTGTTGTGATTGATATTGGTTGTTCTATTACTGAGGAGACCTCTGCCTCTGACCTTGACTCTACGAGAAGTTAGGATGATTCCTTCAACCTTGGTTATAGGTGCTACTACAGGGGTTATTTTGGCTCCTTGGGTCTTCTCCAATGTAATCAACCTGCTCTAAAGGCGCTACTGCTGAACTTACAATTGCGCACTAAGAGGCCTCACATCCTCCTCTACAAGTTTCACAAAACATAATGGCCCTGGAATTCAAGCTAACACCCTAACCATGACTCATGAGTAGATCCAACTTTTGTGTGAGCGCATACACTTTTGTTGCCAAAGCGGTATCTGCATCTATCTCATGTAACCCAGCCATCTGTTGTGGTTTGCTTCTTGAACTCCAGTGTAACTCATTGTTAGCCATGTTCTCAAATAACTATTCTGCCTCTTCAGGGAACTTATTACTCAATGATCCTCCTGTTGTAGCATCAATGATTTACCTGGTCTAATAGTTCAGCCCGTTATACAAATCTGTAATCTCATCCATGAGTTGAACCCATGATGTGGGCACCTCCTAAGTAGGTCCTTGAATCGTTCATGTGCCTCAAACAATGTTTCAGACCCTTCTTACATGAATGATGAGATTTCCTATCTAATCTTTGCTGCCTTACTTGGTGGAAAGTAACATCCAAGGAACTTTTCCACCAAATTGTTCCATGTTATGACCGACCCAGGTGCTTGTGATGTAAGCCACCTGTATGCTGAACCTCTCAAATTGAATGAAAGAGTCACAGTTTTATTGCATCATTCGTAACTGTGCTCATCTTGAACGTTGAACAAATCTGCAAAAACTTTGAGAGATGGGTATTTGGGTCTTCATCTACTAAGCCGTCAAATTGAAAGGAGTTCTGCTTGCACATTAAACTCTTCTCTTGTAAACTGCGGCCTCTCATACTCTAAGGCTTTGCTTGTATGAGGTGAAGGAGGGGTTTATAAAGGGGGGTAGAGTAGGGTAAAGTAAGGAAAGTGGAGTTTTTAAGTTATACCTTGTTTGGAGCAAGGTAAGGTAAATGGAGGTTATCAAACCTTTTACTGTTTGGATTGAAGGTTAGAGATGGTAAGGTTTTATGGTAATATTACTAAAATACCATTTAGTATGTTGTAATAAGATTGTTAGATATTATTATAAACTACTAAAAAAAAAGACATATAAAAAAACAAATATTATAAATATTCTCTTACCATAAATATGCTTTTAAAAAAATAAATATGATTTTTCAAAATTATTTGGAAAGATTCAGGGTATTTTTGTAATTGTTTGAAAAGATTGAGGGCATTTTTGTCCAAAAAAATTGAGCGTATTTTTGTAATTATTTGGAAAGGTTGAGGGCATTTTTGTCCGAAAAAGTGAGATTGGGGCATTTTTGAAAAATCCTTAACCCTAAATAAATAAAGATGTAATTGTTTGGAAATTTTGAGGGCATTTTGGTCCAAGAAAAATTCAAAACCTTGCTAACCCCCCAATTTGAAGGGTTGAGAAATGAGGGTAAATGGAGGTTTCTCAACCCTCCATTTAACCTTTTCATACCCTACCCTCCAAATAACCCTGGATCCAAACAAGGTTTGGTTGATAACCTTACTTTACAAAACCTCCAAAAACCTTCTCCCAAGCAAGCCCTAGGTTTTGAATTTTTCTTGGACCAAAATGCCCTCAAATTTTCCAAGCAATTACATCTTTATTTATTTAGGGTTAAGGATTTTTCAAAAATTCCCCAATCTCACTTTTTCTGGACAAAAATGCCCTCAACCTTTCCAAACAATTACAAAAATACCCTCAATCTTTTTAAACAATTACAAAAATGCCCTGAATCTTTCCAAATAATTTTGAAAAATCATATTTATTTTTTTAAAAGCATATTTATGGTAAGAGAATATTTATAATATTTGTTTTTTTATATGTCTTTTTTTTAGTAGTTTATAATAATATCTAACAATCTTATTACAATATACTAAAGGGTATTTTAGTAATATCACCATAAAACCTTACCATCTCTTACCTTCAATCCAAACATTAGAAGGTTTGATAACCTCCATTTACCTTACCTTAGCCCCAAACAAGGTATAACTGAAAAACTCCACTTTCCTTACTTTACCCTACTCTACCCTCCTTTATAAACCCCTCCTTCACCTCATACAAGCAAAGCCTAAGTGTCCTTCTTGGTTCAACCATGGTAGCAGATTCTGCACTGTCACTATCGCTGTCTGCTTCCACAACTGGCCTCTTCCAAAGTATTCTCAATAATGTTAGGGTTCTCTCTAGTTCGTTATTTCCTTCTACTTGATCCTGAGGATTAGAACTGGTCATGAATAGTCACTAGCAAAAGAAAGTAGCGGCAATAAGGTATCAACATTGTATAAGAATGAAAAAAAACAATACAATAAAAACAAATGGCTAAAACACTAAGCTGCAAGTTTTCCTAGAATCTCTCGACTAAGTGTTCCCAAGCAATAGCGCCAAAAACTTGATGGACTCCTAATGGGTGTGTAAATTATGCAAATAAATAATCGTGTAAGTATGCAATTAATACTACAATTGGTCTGTAATACCGCAAGTCTAAGGGTCGTCAAGTAATATCTCATGGGTGAGCACGGGGTCATATTTCCTCAGGAATGGCCAGAGGCTCCTATTACTTCTTTTTTACTTAATCAATAGTCTAAATGTTTATACTCTTTATTTAGTTTACTTTTACAACACTATTGAACAATACAACTGGAGATATCATTAAGCACACTTGAAAGGAGTTGGGAGTATGTATGATGGTTATCTTGATTATTAATTATAATAGCCGTTAAATGACACTCGTGTTTTAGAATTGAATCAGGGAAATTCGAAGGCCTACTTGCCCCAAATCCTTTGGCGAGTAGGTCTAAATCACTAGGAACTTAAGATGAAATCTCTTCCACCCCTGCCTCCTATGTTTACCTTAAGTGCAGGAATCCCATGAGAAGATTAAACCCTAAGCCCAAGGAGCAATCAATCACTAATCTAGAAAACTAGCTATGCCTAAGCTCTTAGAGCATGCATAGATCTATCATGGCATGGGCGTCATCAACATGGGGGCTTAACCTCCTCATCCACATTAATAAGAATATCAATCAATTCAAAACATGCGATGATTAACGAAAACTAGAACGATGTATTAAGGGGTTGTTTCGCATCGTTATTGTTTTTTTATTTTTCGTTTTTTGTTTTTTGTTTTGCTTTTGTTTTGTTTTAACTTCATTTTCAATTTTTTTGTAAACAAAAACAAGTTTGGATACACTTATTGTGGTGTATTTTAAAAACTTGAAAACAATAACACGTTTGGTTAGCACAAAATTATTATGATGTATTTTATTATTATTATTATTATTATTATTATTATTATTATTATTTTTAATTCATATTTTCAATTTTTTTATAAAACTTTATTTTTCATATTAGTTTGATTGATTATATTATTAAATAACATTAATGATATATATTACTATTGTACGGGTAAAAAATTGTACTATTTGATACTAAAACATATTTTGGGGTTTGCCTTAAAAAAATTTTTAAAATATATGTATATATATATATATATATATATATATATATATATATATATATATATATATATATATATATATGTATGTATTCAAATTGGATCAATCCGATAAAAAAAAATAAAAGAATAAGGAGGGGCAATATAGACATAGTCATAATTTTTTTTTAGATCAAGTAAAAGGTGAATAACTCAAACAATAGATTTTCACAAATATTTTTCCATTATATATATATATATATATATATATATATATATATATATATATATATATATATATATATATATATATGTATATTATATTTTACACCCTAGTTTATAAAAATCAAGGGTCAAATTATAATTTTCACAAATTCTTCCTAAAGATATAATTTTTATACTATATAAATTAATTTGTAAAATATCAAGCCCAAATAATAAATTTTTATAAATATATTTCTAAAAAATATACTTTTAAAATTATTATTATTAATTTGTAAAATTTTTTTGATATTTTTTTAAAAATTAAAAAAATTAAAAAGGGGAGAGAGAGAGAGAGAGAGAGAGAGAGAGAGAGAGAGAGAGAGGAGTAGAAGAGGAAGTGTTTCATGGTGGGAAGAAGAGTTTTGAAAACGTTTCCAAAAAAGTTGAAAACATAAAAATGTTGTTTCCTTTTTGGAAATATGAAAATTATTGCCAAAGTTGTTTAAAACAAAAACAAGGTGCCAAATATGTTTTTTAGTTTTGTTTGCAAAACATGAAATTGAAAACAAAAAACATGAATTGGCAACAATGCCAAACAACCCCTAAATTAATCAATCAATATTCATAAATAATAATCAAGAGACCTAGACATACAATTCCCCTTGAATTAGGTTCTTATGGATATAGAAAGTAAAGCATCAAAGCACAAGAGAGCCACAAGATCAAATAAAGAATAAATATGCGTTCAAGGTATTCCTAAACTAACTCTCTCCAATAGTTCTCCGAAGGTCGGGGATGAGAGGATACAAGATTGTCCGAATGACGCATGTCACTCGCGCCCCTCTAATGATGATCGTTGAGATAACTGTCACACATGATCTTCTCCGATGATGCTCTTTGACATACTCTTGAGAAATCCGCCATAATCTGCTGGAATATAGAAGAAAACCCATCTCCCACCGCTCAAATCTCTAGAAATCCAGCCACCCTACTCTATTCAGCAAAAGAATCTCCCCGAATTTAGTGAAAACTAGAGCATTTATAGTAATCGGCTCCGCCACGGCCCCACCACGAGTGTTATGATGCCCGTGGTGATTAAGTTCTTGCTTAGGCTCCAAGTCGCATCCTAACATGGTCTTTGGGAGTTGTGTGACTCTATCACGGGCTTTATGGTCTTCACAACATTCGTTTTGAGGCCGTTATGGCCTCTGTGTTGCTATCGGTGGTTTCATGTTGCCACAGCTTGATCACGGTAGTGGTAAGTGTAGACAATGGGCGTGGTAACTTTCCATCAAACCCGTTGTGAGCCGTGGTGAAGCCTTGATTCAGCAACTTGTTTCATTTCACTTCAAAACACCCTTGAATTCGCTTCTTTTTTCCTAAAACAGAAATAGAGGACATGGTGAATAAAAGAATGAAATTTTATGATAATGTGGTGCTAAACAAGAAAAATTCCATGCTAAATGCAGTATAAATGATATAGAAAATATGGTCAGTTTAGCACTTATCAGGTATCTAGGAAGAAACATACAAAATGCATAAGGAGTGGTCGAGACTACTGTGTCAACTACCTTAGGATGGACGTAGGTCCTTTGATGCATCTAGCTAGCACCCATCATGTGAGATATGCATCTACTTATGGACACTAGATGCATATCCATTGAATAACAATTGGCAATGTTTTGCATATAGTTCGACACAACACCAAGATCAGACCATATCCACTAAGTTTTTTTCGTTTGGGGAAACCATTAGTTGATACTTCAATAACCTCCTTCGAGCTATGTGTGCTATTCGTGATGACTGTATGCATCCCCCCAACAACACCTACCATCCTGACATCGAGATTAACCTTGACTGGTACCTTTTTTTTTTTCAAAGCTCGCATTTAAGTAACAAACATCTTAACAAAATTCATAAACAACTTCATGTCAAGTCCTTAACTCACATTTGCCATGTAGGATTGTATAGGGTTGATTATTGGATAGGACGCACATCGATGCGTTTGTCCTCCTTAAGAATTATCTCAGTTCCATAGTCGAAAGGGTCCAACCTAAAATATGCTCGTAGTGGTGAACCCATATTTTCTCCTATATGCTGGTAGGTTGGAAAAAGTGGGCACATGATTTTTTTGTGTTAAGAGATGAGATATCAAGACTGTGACTTAAAGGCCTCAAGGTAATAAAAGATGGGAAAAATAAATTTCAGCTCATATATATCATCTGTATTTGACTGTTGACCTCTTGTTGTAGGAAAATATTTCCTCGTAGAAGTTGGTTTCACCACTATGAATGCATTTATACCTCCATATAGAAGTGTTAGATACCACTTGAAGGAATCTAGTGGAAAGCCTCCAACAAAGCTGAAGGAACTCTTCAATCTAAGGCATTCGATGTTGAATTCAAGGGTTGAGCAAGCATTCACCATTTTGACAAATTGTTTTAAGATTTTGACCTTGCACCTTTTTATGCCATTCAATACCCACGTAAAGTTAGTTCTAGTGTGTTGTATCATCTATAACTACATCGTAGGTGTCGACCCAAACAATAAGATCTTGATTGAAGGAAGTTCACAACAACAAGAATTGTTGGTATCATCATAGCGTTGGTCACAACGAGAGCAACTTGAAGAAAATAAACAATGGGTGGGGCTAAGGAATAAGATAACCAGTGATGTATGGGTTCAATAGAGTGGTTTTATGTGACCCTTACACTACTTGAATCCTTATTTGGACTATTTTAAAGCTTTGTTTTGTGTTTTATGAACATTTGTTTGCATTTGTTTGCATTTCCATTACATGCACTCTGTGGTTCGATGCTTTTTTTTGTGTGTGTGTTTCTAAACATCGCATTACTTGAATTCTTATTTTATCTGCTTTGATGCTATGTCTTGTGTTTTTTGAACTTTTTTTGCATTTTCTATTACATGCACTTTTCATGGCTTGAAGCTTTTATTTGTGTTTTCTAAACATTGCACTAGCTGAATCTTTATTTCTTCTGCTTTGAAGCTATGTTCTGTGTTTTTGAACATTTGTTAACATTTTGTTACATGTATTTTCCATGGTTTGAAGCTTGCATTTGTGTTTGCTATACATTGCAAGTGCATGTAATACCACAAGATCATTAATGGATTAGGATATCTAGAAATTTAAATAGGTGGAACTCCTTGCTATAAAATTATAATTAAAAGCTTGGTCAAGCTTTAGTTACAAGGATTATGGGTAGGTAGATTGAGACAAAACCTAGCTTTGCCTAACACATTGTGCAACTCCATTCGGAGTTGTGGATCCTTTGGCGCATATGCATTGAAGAACTGTTTGCTATGTATTGGGTTTGTAAATGGTGTGATATTATGAGATTTGGCTTTCATCCAAAGAACAAGAATGTAGGAAATGTGAAAAATAAGTCAGACATGAAAACTATTGTCCACATGTGTATTTTCAGTTTATCAAAAAACCTGCCATTATATATTACTAATAACAAATCCAAGTATGTTTTGTTAGTCATTTTTACTACTGTTCAAGTGTATTTTCCTCATCTGCTAAGGGACCTCAAGGAGTTGCTTATCTTTAGAAAAGAAGAAAAAGAGAAAATAAAAACTACTTTATTCGAATGATAAAAGTTGGTTCCAAAGTAGCCTGCAGCTAGCAAAATTTATTTTCCTCAAACTTGAATAGGACAAGGAAAACAATTCAAGTTTCATGTTGCCCAACCAATCATGTCCTTGTATTTGTGTTTTCTGAACATTGCACTAGCTGAATCTTCATTTTTATTACATTTTTGTTTTATTACATGCACTTCCCATCTCTTTTTTGTTTTGGGGAAGAGGAGCGGGGCGAACCCACTAGAGACCCCAGGGACATGCACAAGCCTCGGTGGAACAAATGGGGATGGGGCCGAGCTCACGTGGGCGCTGGAGCCACTCGTACACAACCACTATTCACAACTCCCAAAAATGTGCCCTCAGCCGACAATCGAACTCTCACCACTCGGTAAGAGCTCCATCGGCGACCCATGTACCAATAGACCCGCAAGTCGTTGGCCCCGTGCACTTCCCATCTTTATTTGTCTAACCATTGCACTAGCTGACTCTTTACTTTCATTATACTCTTGTTTCTGAACATTTTAAGTTGTTTTGCTTTGAAGCTTTATATTACCTCAATTTTTCATGGTTTATTCATTCATTAGAATTCTAACCTTTATTTTTCTAACCATTGTTAGTGATGTTTCCTGATTAAAGCTTGTTGGAAACAAGCGTGGCACCATAAACAAGAGATGGAAGCCAAAGTGCAACAACTTATAGATTCCACTTCTTGTGGACCATGCTATAAAGGTCTTAAATGCGACAATCAGGAGGCATATGTATGCCACCATTACTGTTGTTATTTTGATGGCTGGCATTTTTTGTTTTAGGTTGTTTGCAAGGCTCACATTTGTTTGTTTTTTACTACATTGGGTCATGTTTTGTTTGCTTGGTTTTAAACTGTGAACGGGTGAGAACTTGGACATGCCGATGAAGGTATTTAATACGATCTTGTTAGTTGAACCATACAGGGATTCAAAGTAGATCTGATCGAGACAAAGTCTGGCGAAAAATCAGAACCTGATATATAACTACATCCTTGTAAGGTATTATGCAATTAATGGTTTATTATTTTTTTTTGGCAATTCTTATTCAATTTAGTGCCTCCCATGTGATTTTTACTTCATTCACTTGTACTTAATTATGGGTTTATTCCTTATCAATTTTGCAGCTTTAATCAAGGCTCATCCAGCTTATCTGGCCAATGGAATGTGCTTAATTTCTTCATTTTTTTCCTGTTGATTTTAGTTTGTCTAGCAATGTTGTTTCTTTCGCATTCTATACTATTTGATCAATTAGCTCTATAATAGAACATAATCTTTTTGGTCATGAGATTGTTTTCTGTGCCTTTTTGGATGTATAGTTGTATTTTTTCTTTGATATGCTGTTTGATATGATGTAATATTGCTAACTTTTTTTCTCTTGCATGCCTGACTTTTTTTTACCACAAATTTTTTCGTTGAAATCATGGTAAAATCACAGACTTCTTTCTCTTTCCAGCCTTGGCAATTTTTTTTTATAGGAGTACATAGGAACTTTTCTATAATCCCTACAAGTAATAGTCAATTTTCAAACGAAGGTAGTCACATATGAATCCATAAGCAGCAAAAAATTAATTAAGTCTTAAGTTTGCTTGTCGAAGTTACTTACTTTTATCAGTGTTTGAAAAATCGGCCTAGGCGGCCGCCTAGGCGGCACCTTGGCGTTAGAAGGTGGCAGGCCGACCCGTTTTTGCGAAAAAACGGTGAAAAATTGGCGTTGGCTTTCCATCTAAAAAACGGACGCCCAGGCACCGCTTAGGCGGGCTGGGCGGCGGACTAGGCAGGCTAAGTCGGGCTGGGCGGCTTTAATAAAAAAAATTAAAATTATATGTTTTTAAGTTTAACTTTCTTAGGTTTAAACTTTAAAATCATTACCTTTCTTAGGCGGCTAAGTCGTTACGTTACGGTTTAATTTTTTGATATATATATAATTATATATATAAATATTAACTTAGTAACCATTAAAATTTTTTTAGTTGTTTAATATATTTTAAATTTTTAATAGTGTATGCGGAACAGAGAGGTATTAATTTTATTTTGTATATACGCTTAATTAATTGGATTTTTAGGAATAAAAAAATTATATTATTTTGTATAAACTATAATATATATATATATATATATATATATATATATATATATATATATATATATATATAAGTGTGCGCTTTATAGGGTTAAATATGCAAATTTCACATTCTAATAAAGTGCTTTTAACTCATTCTATCTCCAAATCATGGGCCCCGCCAACTCCTCTATCCCTTTCAGTTTTTTTTTTGGATAAAAATTTCTCTATCTTTTTATGTTACCTCACATGACCCGAACGAGCATCCCTTCAATCCTCTGATTCCTGCGCCTTAGAAGAAGGTCGTCGAGCAACACTTGAAGGAACTTGGTGGCTGTGTACCCCTGGCTTAGAGCGAAGCCTTGACGCCGTTGAACAGCTTCTTCTCCACGGTTAGAGGTTTGTACGATGAGGATAAATAGTTGGGATTTATGTTAAGGGATCAGTGGATTGTATGATGATTGACAATATGAATGTATGATGTAGTAATCAATGAATGAGATGTAAAATTGGAGGTTTTCTTTGATGTTCTGTTGTAGAGAAAAGAATTATATTAAAGCGCTCACCATGTGTCCGATGAAATGCCCAAGTGATTTGCTATGTTAGTTTGGCTTGTTCGATGAGATAAATGGAGATTTTAATCCTAGTTCTATGATGATGTTCATGCTTGTATAACTAATTGCTCAAGAGTATGGTTTCTATGTTATGGAGTTGGAAGGGAGCATGCATGCACTTGTGATGTTTGGTGAAATGTCACTTAGAATCTACAAAGCTGATTTCATGTATCATTATATTGTGAACTAAGATCATGTTATGAGTGAATTCATGAACCTCTAATTAGTTGGAGATGATTAATAGGAGTAAGAATATTGTATTGTGAACTAAGATCATGTTTGCTGATTTGGTATTGGAGTTTGGTTGTTAGTTTAATAGTTTGTTAGCTTGGTTATTCTCAGGTGTCTAATGGCTGAGAATGAATCTTCTGGAGCATCTAATTCAATGGCATCTTCAGATAATTCATTGAAGCATAATTCAAGTGATGTGGGGTGGGAGTTTGCGGTATTGGCGGATCCTACTAATCCGGATAAGTTAAAGTGTAAGTTTTGCATGAAAGTGGTTAGTGGTGGAATATGTAGAATGAAGCAACACATAGCTAATATCAAGGGAAATATATCCTCATGTTCAATGTGTACGGAGGAGGCTAAAGCCAAATGCAAAGCGGCAATAAAAGAAGCAAAAAAACAAGAAACAAAATAAAACTAGACATGAGTTGGAGAAAAGAGAAGAAGTTTACATTACTCCGATTGATGAAGAAGACTATGAAGATGTTGAAGTTGGAGGGTCAATGAAAAGGCCACGCATTCGTGGGCCGATGGATAGATTTACATCGTCTATTAATCACCAAGCTTCATTGGGTGTGTATATGCGGCAACAAAATATTCAAGATGCCGTTGATAAGAATAGAAGACATGATGTGGATCGATTTTTGGCAAGATGGATCAATGAGTCGGGTATTCCTTTCAATGCTATTGATAAGGATAGTTTTATACAATTTGTGGAGGCGGTTGGAATTTATGGGAAGGGTTATCGACCTCCAAGCCAATATGAATTAAAGGAGCCACTATTGAAGGAAGAAGTCGAGAGAACTAAAGGTATTATTAGGGACCATGAAAAAGAGTGGGAAAACAATGGTTGCTCAATCATGACCGATGCTTGGTCGGATCGAAAAAGGAGAAGTATTATGAATCTCTGTGTCAATTCTAACAAAGGCACAATTTTCCTTTCTTCCAAGGAAGATTCCGAAGAAGCACACACCAGGCCATATATCTATCACTATGTCGACAAGTGCATTAAAGAAGTTGGAGCACATAGAGTAGTTCAAGTGGTCACGGACAATGCGTCTAACAATATGGTGGCGGCAACAACATTGGAAGATAAGAAAAGGCCATCTACATTTTGGACTTCATGTGCCACACACACATTAAACCTCATGCTTCATGGAATAGGAAACCTACCTAAGTTTAAAGGAGTGATTGAGAAGGCAAAGTCATGTACTATCTTCATCTATGCACATCACAAAACATTAGCATTGATGAGAAAGTATACAAAGAAAAGAGACATAGTAAGGCCGAGAGTCACAAGATTTGCAACTTCTTTTCTATCGTTGCAAAGTTTAATGGAGAAGAAAAGTGAGTTGAGAACTATGTTTGCTAGTAGTGATTGGGATAAGTGTAAGCATTCCCAATCAACAAAAGTGAGAGCAACTTATTCAACCATTATGAATGTGGGTTTTTGGAATGGAGTAGGATTGTGCTTAAAGGTATTTGCTCCTTTAGTTAGGGTGCTTCGCCTTATTGATGGGGATAAAAAACCATCAATGGAATTTTTGTATGGAGAGCTTCTTCACGCTAAGGAAGAGATTAAAGGAGCATTGAAGAATCAAGAGACCCTCTATCGAGAAGTCCTAGAAATTATTGAAACTAATGCTCGTGATAGACTTGATCGTCCATTACATTTGACGGCATACATCTTGAATCATTATTACTCCTATAAAGAGGAAATGATACAAAAGCAATTCGCTTGTCATGGATGGGCTACTTGAATGTGTTGAGAAAATTTTCCCCGATTTTGATGCTCAAAATGTGGTGTTGAATGATGAATTGTTGAAGTATAAGAATAAAGAAGGTAGCTTTGGGAGACCGGCGGCCAAGATGGGATGCACTAAAACCATTGACACTTTTGATCCGGGTATGCATATTTACAATTCTTTATTTTCTTTAGCTCTAATTGATATATTTTTTCTAATATTGTTCAATTAGTGCTTTCTTAGTTGGTTGGTGGGGCACTTATGGAAATGGTGTACCAAATTTGCAAAGAATGGCAAGAAGGATCCTCTCATTAACATCAAGTCCATCCGGGTGTGAGAGAAATTGGAGCACATTTGAGGGGATACAAACAAAGAAAAGGAATAGACTAGATGCAACAAGGTTAAATAATCTAGTCTATGTCCAATTCAATTCCAAGATTAAGGAGAAGAGGGAAAAGGTAATGAAGATGGGAAGAGATGCACTTCTTGCTAATGATGCTAGTAAGGCTCAAGGATGGATTGTAGAGGGTGGTGATGAAGATGTTGAGGAAGAGGGAATGGTTGGAGAAATGGATAGCAGTAGAGGAAGTAATATGAATTTTCAAGTAAGAGAACTTCATGAAGAAGATTTTGTTTCGGATGAGGAAGAAGATGAAGAAGAGGTTGAGTTTGAGCCGGACATGGAAGGAGTCTTGGAGGGCTTTCAAGAAGAGATAGATGCCTAAGTTTTATATGTATGTTTTTATGATAAGTTTTTGTTTCAGAGTTGTTTGGATTCTGTAATCTCTTGTATTATTATTTGATTGTTATGCATTAATTTGGTTGTTGCCTTGTTGGTAAATGTCTATTTGGGTATTATATAAAATTAAAATTATATTATAAATATATATATTTTCTAAAAAGGTAAAACCGCCTAGGCCCCGCTAGGCTCTTTGGGCGCTAGAAGGTGATTGACCGCCCGACTAGCGCCTACCGTTTTTTTGAACACTGGCTTTTGTTATGTAATATGTTAATTAGATGTTAATATGTTGATTATTCAAAAGATAATGTTAAAATATTAATTAAAAAAATTAAATAGACTTGGGATATTGTAATTAATAGGTTAAAAGGTATTTGTTAGCTTTGAGCAAATTTAAAAAGTAATCAACATGAAATTTTAATTTTAAAAGTAATAAAGACAATAGAAAAACACATGTAATAACTTAATTAGGTGTTAACATGTTAACAACTCAAAATATAATGTTAATATATTAATTAACAAAAAAATTTAGATAGACATGGTTTGTTATGTTTATTTTCTCATAACATATGTAAATAATATGTTAATTATTACAAAATAATGTTGAAATATTAAAAACAAACCATCCCTACACTAGCGAAGGGAAGTAATCTTACTCTAGTGAACAGGTAATTATAACCCTACCTGGATGTTAACCAAATACTATGAATTAAGATAATTCTTATTTCAAATTTCAACTCCCACTAATCAAACACTTAAAGTGGTTACCGATTTCACACTTTGATAAATAACCACAATGAATCAAGTTAGATTGACATGTTCACGTAACACCAAAAATTTATAATTTTCATATAGTATTTAATAATCAGTTTTATAAAAAATAAATAATATTATTAATATCTTGTATTGGTTTTCCTCTAATACCTCATATTTTTATTAGTAGTTAATTATAAACAATTTTTTGTGAGTCCCTCCCTTAAAATAAAATTTTATTGCAAATTTCTCGTTATATTGTGATACAGAATTTGCTCAAACAAATATATAGAAAAATTTACATAAAATGATGCCATTCTTGTCACAATTACTGCATAGTAACATCATGAGAATAGTGCGCTTTAATTTAACTACACAAAAAAATATAACCAAGAAAAACATTTTTTTTTTAATTTGATTTTGCAATAAATTTTATTTTTGAGAAAATTTTAAATAGCTAGGAGAACCATCGTCATGACAATTATATGAAACATGTATAACTAATGTATAATATATATTTCCGTATATTTTGGTTTTAATTGATTTAGATGATGATACAGATTCTATAACTTTATTTTAATTTAAACAATACTATTTTTAATTATATTTTGAGATTAATCAAATAGCAGTGTAATATCTCAACAAAATAATTCTCAAAATATTTGTGGCATATACAATATAAGAAATATTCTTTTTTCTGTTTTCCTATAATATCATTTTTTTCCAATTGTGGTTCACCAACTATTTTGCAATGTAGGTCACATTACATAATCTGTAATTTGATAAAAAAAAATGTATTTGCTTTATATACATGCATGAAAATGAAATAAATTTAGAATATCTTAATCACATTTAATATAAGATTCATGATCTTATTTCATGTTTGATAAAAAGAAATGTTCATGGTTAATAATAATAATAATAATAATAATAATAATAATAATAATAATAATAATAATAAATTAAGTAATTAATTAGTATACATATGTCAATTATGATCTATGATATAAATTAATTCTAATTATTATGGAAAATATATTTCTAAATAATAAACCTTGCAATAATATTAGTTTAACACTATTAAAATTCTAAGATAATAGAAATAAATTCAACATATTAAAAAAAAATGAAAGACTAGTTCAACAATCACTTAAAACATGAAGATAAAATGTCTTGAGATTTAACTTTTAAATAAATATCAATTAAATAAAATTAACGGCGCACCTTTTTCTTTTTCTTTTTTTAATGTTTTTCTCAAGAAGTAAAAATGAAAACAATAAAAAAAAAATCACACTACAAAGCTTTAAGACAGATAAAACATTTATTATTTTCATGTACATGCTCAAACAGTAATTAAAAATAAAATGATAAAGGTTGAAATGTGCATGTACAAAAGTAAAATGATAGGCCATAACGGCTACCAAAATAAATTAATTTAGTTAATAAAATATATTCTATATTCTATAGCACTATTATATATTCATACGTACATTTACAGACACATTGTATAATAAAATTTGTTTAATTAAAAAATAAACTTGTGCAAATGAACCTTTTTTATTAATTTTTTTATTACAAAATATTGTGGTTCTCTGATTTATATTCTAAGAATATAATGTCATAAATTTATAGCATATTTTTATATTTGGTTTTGAATAAATAATTAATTACATTATTTTTTTTGTAGTGTATGTTCCATCAAGGTCTAATTAAAATTGGAGACATCGTTTGAACATTTTAATTTAAATAAGTTTACTTCAAATTATATGATATCAAAAAGCTAAATATTTAATTTTCATTCATTCATAAATAATCAGCGATCACCAAACTAGAAATAAACATATAAATTAAGTTCCCAAATCATTAATTGATATAAGTGCTTTGGCGAGTCATTATTTTTATAATATTTTGCTTAACATTTTACTTGATGTTAGAGTTTTATATTAATATTTGATACCCAATTTTTTAAACTTTATGTGAAGAGTTATTTAACAGGTTTCGGAAAAACCTATATGGGCAAGTTTTGTTAATGTTAACAGAGACAACGAAGAAGTTGAACTAAACACACCTAAGGAACACAACCATGTTCCAAAACACCATTGCATATAAATTTTTTCTAAGTCTAGTATGGGGACACAAAAGTAAAACACAACCATTGTATTTGTTGATGCTGATTGATGACGGTGTGGAGCTGGGTCGTGCATTGGGTGCAGTCGAGGAGGATAGAAGGATTGAAGCGAAGCATGGCAGCTGGATTCGGGGTCTGAAGAGAAGCTTAATGTCTTTGACTTATGTTGCATCTTTATGAGTAATTTTAAGTATTAGTTTAATGAGTTAGTGGAGACCATATCCCTGGTTGTATGTGCTGGCCAATAGCTAGATGGTTAGTGGGTTAATGCTGGCCAATGAGAACATGTATGCATGTGTTAGTGGAGTTACTTTTTGATTTATTATATATGTATGAATGGAAGAGAGTAGAGTCAGTTAGATATCCTTTGAAAAAGTTTACTTTCTCCTTTGCTTCTCTTGGCTCTTTTCTCTCTCCTAGCATTTCATCAAACAGGGATAGAAGTTCGGTATCCTTTTTGATACTGATAATCTTCATCTTCTACAGAACAGTGGTATCAGAGCTTGGAAAGAGATCAATGGCGGACAGTCCTGTGGTTCTCTCACAACCCTCGGTGTTGATCTTCAGGGGGCGAGACTACGGAAGGTGGAGTCTTCGCATGAAGACAGTGTTCCGCTCACAGGAGCTGTGGGAGCTCGTGGAGAAGGGCTTTGCTGAGACCAAGGATGAAGCTGTTGACAGGGAGAATAGGAAAAGAGATGCCAAGGCACTGAGCATCATCCAACAAGCTGTGGATGAACCAATACTAGACCGGATCGCAGAGGCAGAGACAGCGCATGCAGCTTGGGTCATGATTCAGAAGCATTACCAGGGAATCACGAAGGTGGCTTCAGTGAGGAAGCAATCACTCAGGCAAAGCTTTGAGGTTCTTCAGATGGAAGAGAATGAGAGTATACAAGACTACTGCTCAAGGGTTTTGTCTATTGTGAATCAAGTTCGTGGGCTTGGGCATAAGCTCAGTGAAGAAGATGTGGTGGCTAAGGTGCTCAGGAGTTTGCATCCTAAGTTCAACTTTGTAGCAGTCGCTATTGAGGAGTCGAAGGACATCACAACACTCTCCCTGGATGAGTTGTGTGGTTCGCTGCAGGCTCATGAGGTTCGTGTGATTCGGGGTCTTGTAAAACCAGGAGAGAAGGCTTTACATGTGAAGGGAGAGGCCGCTGGTTCTCATCATCACAGAGGGTCAAGCTCAAGTTCAAACACTTTTCATGGTGAAGGCAGAGGTCGAGGTAGATACCCTGCTCGTGGTAGAGGAAGAGGAGATCGAGGAGGTAGAGGAAGAGGCTATGAAAGCAGAAGCAATGTAGAGTGCTTTCACTGTAAGAAGTTCGGGCATGTGAAGGCGAATTGCTGGTTAAGAGAGAAACAGCAAGAAAAGGGAGTGAACATGGTTGCTGAGGAACAAGACACTAGTTGTTTGTTCATGGCTAGCTGCTCTCCTGAGAATGATGGAGCATCTACTTGGATTATAGACATCAGATGCTCGAATCATATGACAGGGAACAAGAAAATTTTTTGTTCTTTGGATGAATCTCTAAGGGAGAGTGTGAAGCTTGGGGATGATAAAGAAATGTTAGTTCTCGGGGTGGGAATTGTAGGATTTCACACTCTAGATGGAGAGCGAAAGCAACTGCAGAAGGTTCAATATATCCCTGATCTTGCACACAATCTCTTGAGTGTTGGTCAGCTGACATCAAGAGGTTATTCAGTGGCTTTCAAGCAAGACAAGTGCATCATAAGAGATGAACGGACTCAAAAGCTTGTGATAACTGTGCAGAAAACAAGGAACAATTTGTATCCTTTGGACATTGCAAGCATTGGAAGAGTGAATGTGATGGTTGCTGGTCAAGACATGAGTGAATTATGGCATTTGAGGCTCGGGCATCTCAATTATAAAGGTTTGCAGTTCATGGCTCACAAGAAAATGGCAATTGGGATACCTGAATTGAAGCAACTCAAACAGTGTGAGGAGTGTGCTGTTACAAAGCAAGTGAGAGCTAGTTTTCCATCAGGAGTCTCCAGAAGATCCAGTTCAGTATTGCAACTAGTGCATATGGACTTGTGTGGTCCAATGAGTGAAGCTTCTTTGGGTACTAACAAATATTTTTATTTGTTTGTGGATGATTATAGCAGATGGTGCTGGGTGTATCTCCTGAAGAACAAGTCAGAGGCCTTGAAAGTATTTCAAAACTTTCATGCTCTGGTGGAGAGACAGCTGGGAAGGAAGCTTAAGGTGGTGAGGAGTGATCGTGGTGGTGAATTCACCTCGGCTGAATTCCAGAACTACTGTGATGGTCGCGGTATCAAAAGAGAATACACAGCCCCATATACATCTCAACAGAATGGTGTAGTGGAGCGCAAGAATCGTACTGTGGTAGAAATGGCTCGTGCTTTGCTCAAGACTGGGAAGCTTCCAATAAGGTTCTGGGGTGAAGCTGTCTCCACAACAGTCTATTTGATCAACAGATCACCCACACAAGCATTACAATCTAAGACACCTTATGAAGCAATGCATGGAGTCAAGCCTGTGGTGAGTCATTTAAAAGTATTTGGGTGTATTGTTTTTACTTTAATTCCCTCCCAGAAATTACACAAGCTTGATGAGAGATCAGAACGGTGCATATTCACTGGATACTCTTCAGAATCCAAGGCATACAGGCTGTTCAATCCAGTGACAGGCAAGATCATCATCAGCAGAGATGTTGTGTTTCATGAAGGGTCTCGATGGTGTTGGGAAGGGCCTAAATCAAATGTGCAGGTATTGGAGTTTGAAGAAGACAAGGAGGAGCAAGTAAATCATCCTCAATCTTCTCCAATCTCTGTCAGGACATCAAGTGGAGGAGTGGAAACTGAGATGCAGTCTAAACACAGTGATGTTGTTGGTATTACTAGGTCTTGTGTGGCTCCTACTGATGGGACTCCTCCTAGAAAGACCAAATTGCTCACATATGTATACAATTCATGCACATTTACTATGCATGTTGCTGATCCAATTGAGTACAGGGAAACAGTGAAGAGTAAAGAATGGCAAGATGCTATGGATTTGGAAATGGACTCAATAACAAGTAACAATACATGGGAGTTATGTGAGTTACCTACTGAGAAGAGTCCAGTTGGTCTTAAGTGGATTTTTAAGACCAAATTCAATGAAAGGGGTGAAGTACAGAAGCATAAAGCCAGAATTGTGGCCAAGGGGTATTCACAAACTCAAGGGATTGATTATAATGAGGTCTTCTCACCAGTAGCCCGAATTGAAACAGTCAGATTAATCCTTGCACTTGCAGCTCGAGTAGGGTGGGAAGTATTTCACTTTGATGTGAAATCAGCCTTCTTAAATGGAGAAATTCAGGAGGAAGTATATGTCTCACAGCCTGAGGGTTATGAGAAGAAGGGTGAAGAACATCTGGTTTACAGATTGAGAAAGGCTCTATATGGTCTGAAGCAGGCGCCTAGAGCCTGGTACTCCAGAATTGATAAGCATTTCAAAGAGCTTGGATTTGTCAAGAGTGAGAGTGAACACACACTATATAGGAAGGAGGGCATGAATGGTGATGTTTTGTTAATCAGTCTTTATGTAGACGACATTATATATACAAGCTCTTCTTCTGTTTTATTGGCTCAATTCAAGAATGACATGATGAATACTTTCAAGATGACAGACTTGGGGTTAATGAGTTATTTTCTGGGAATTGAAGTGAAGCAAAATTCTGAGGGTTTCTTCATCTCACAACAGAAGTATATTGATGATTTATTAGTTCACATGAACATGAAACTTTGCAAACCCGTGAGTACACCATTAGCAGTAAATGAGAAACTTCAAGAAGGTGACAGTGATATGTTCTCAGATCCTGGAACTTACAGGAGTTTGATTGGGAAGTTACTCTATGTTACACACACTCGACCAGACATTGTTTTTTCAGTTAATTATCTATCTAGATTCATGAATCAACCAAGCAAAGTTCAGTTCATTGCTGCAAAGCGAGTTGTGAGATATCTCGCAGGTACCAAGCAGCTGGGTCTATGGTATTCACGGGGAGATGATGGTGAATTGGAGGCTTTCTCCGACAGCGACTGGGGAGGCTCTAAGGCTGATCGGAAGAGCACATCTGGAGTATTTATCAAATTGGGTTCATGTCCTATCTCTTGGGGATCCCGAAAGCAGGATGTTGTCGCTCTCTCCACAACCGAAGCAGAGTATATCGCATCTACCGGAGCAGCTTGTCAAGTTGTTTGGTTGAGGAGAGTATTACAAGATTGTGGGAAACCATGCTCTGAATCTACTAAACTATGGGTTGATAATCTCTCAGCCATTGCTGTGGCCAAGAATCCCGCACACCATGGTCGAACGAAGCACATAGACGTGAGATATCACTTCATCCGAGGGTTAGTATCAGAAGGAGTGATTTCTCTGCACCATTGTAGCACTGATGACCAGATTGCCGACATCTTCACCAAACCGTTACTCACTGAGAAGTTTGTCATGCTCAGAAGCTTGCTTGGGATGAGATCGTCTCAATCAAGGGGGGATGTTGATGCTGATTGATGACGGTGTGGAGCTGGGTCGTGCATTGGGTGCAGTCGAGGAGGATAGAAGGATTGAAGCGAAGCATGGCAGCTGGATTCGGGGTCTAAAGAGAAGCTTAATGTCTTTGACTTATGTTGCATATTTATGAGTATTTTTAAGTATTAGTTTAATGAGTTAGTGGAGACCATATCCCTGGTTGTATGTGCCGGCCAATAGCTAGATGGTTAGTGGGTTAATGCTGGCCAATGAGAACATGTATGCATGTGTTAGTGGAGTTACTTTTTGATTTATTATATATGTATGAATGGAAGAGAGTAGAGTCAGTTAGATATCCTTTGAAAAAGTTCACTTTCTCCTTTGCTTCTCTTGGCTCTTTTCTCTCTCCTAGCATTTCATCAAACATGGATAGAAGTTCGGTATCCTTTTTGATACTGATAATCTTCATCTTCTCCAGAACAGTATTGTGCTGTAAGACAGTGTTTTAAAAATTTTAAAACACTACTGTGTTTGTGTTCTGTGGGTGCGTGAAGACTTTATAATAAATAGATCTTCAATATCTTTTTGGGGAGACTTCTTTGAGAGTTGGAAAAACGCTTTCAAGAGATGATTCCAGACCTTCTCATCACCTTGAGCTAGATCAAGGGGAATCTGATCCGTATTTGAGAGGAGATTGAAAATCAGATTTGAAGAAGTGTTTCATAATCTAAGAGAATAGAGTCATCTCTCTGGCCTAATTCTATGAATTAGAGGAAGTTCTTCATAAAACTCTTATTCTTTTGTATTTTGATCAGGTTTTGTATGATACTTTCATTCATAAGTAGGTAAACATCTTGGTGCGTGTTTTTGATGGAGCTTGGTTGTGATATGATTTCTTGACTTCTTTTCTATGAATCTAATATGTGAATGATCTCCCACAATTAAAAGAATTTGAATTCATTTTTCATATTTAGAATGATAAGAACTTTCTAGATTATGGTGATATAGTAGCAACTATCACTAAATTGAAATGCATTAATGGAGGCAATGTGCAAAATACTTACCCTACCAAGTTTAGGAACTAGTCACACAGAGATGAGGGCTTTCTAGTTTATGTAAAGAACCTCCACGATCCAATGATCATGATGAATTAGGTTCAAGTGTCCATAAAAATAGAAGTCAATATCGTAAATAACAAAAGGAAATCTTGTCCAAGCACCATTTTAATCATCTTGTTCTTTACTTGATTGTATTTGTGTATCTTGGAAGCATATTTTTAGTCGTAGGTAGTTCTTTTTATTAAAAATCTGAAGTGCATCTAATCGGCTAGATACTAGGAGGAGAGCTAGTATTTAGTACGTAATTTTCTTATGGGTTCGACTTAACTTTATGCACATTTTTACTACTTGACACGTACACTTTTGTCTATTTTGGTCCTCTTGGGTGCCTCATGAAGTTTTTGACGCCGTTGTCATGTAAATTGATATTATGAACACTCAATTCTTATTAGTTTAGTTGTTTTTTTCCTTAGATTTTGTTTTTGTTAGTTTCATATAATATTGATTTTGATTCTTTCTTGTTTTTCTTTCTTTGCAAGAAAAATCTTTGTATGCGAAGAAGAGAGAATTCCGAAGTGATTAATGCAAGAAAATTAGAGAACGATTTTGATTATGCAAGACTATCTTTGACTGGAATTGAATCAAGCATAGTGAAAACTTAAGTGCCTGCAATCAATTTTGAGGGAGTAGCTACTCAGTTTGAAAGAATACATGATGAAGATCTGATTATGCAGATTGCAAATTTTTTTAAAATTTGTGATACATTTAAGACAAATAAAGCATTAGACAATGTAATCAGATTGGGGCTATTTCAATTTTCTTTCAAAGGTAGGGCTAAGCCATGGTTAGTGTCTTTACTGTTTGAAATAAATGATTGAAAAGTTTTTGTTGAAGTACTTTACACAAGAGGTGGGCACGGGCCGGGTAACCGGGCCCGGCGGGCCCGACCCGTCGTGTCCGGTTCACCGGCCCACTGACCCGGACCCGGCCCGGCTGGGTCTAGAACCTGGCGGGCCTGGTTGGCCCGTCGGACCCGGCGAGTCCGAGTCACATGAAGTCGGGCCCGGAACTGGCCCGGCTCCCAAGTTGGCCCAGCGGGGCGGGACAAACCAGCGGGCCAACCCACCTGGTTGGGCCCGGGGTCGGCCCGCAGCTTGGGCCCGGCGGGCCGGGTCGTGGCCCACCTTAAAAAAAAAAATTTTTAAAAATTTAAACAAAATACAGAAAATTCAGAAAAAAATTCAAAAAAAATGAGAAAATTTGTGAAAATTCAAGAAAAAATTCAGAAAATTTCATAGAAAAAAATGAATTAATTAAGACCCCAAAAATGAAGACCACAAGTTTCCAAGTAATAAGAGATGTCCCACGTATTACACTAAATTTCACTAAAAATTTAAATTACACTAAATTTGAAAATAAATGGCTTGGACTTAATTCATTTACATGCCGAATCAAGTTGCCTACGTATCCTCCTGGGTGTAAGAGGAATCAAAACCCACGTAGTTCTATTACACATTATAATCGGTCACCCACTTACTTAATCGGTACCATCTTGGTCTTGGTCAGACTCAATGACTATCGAGCCAGGTGTGCTCATCATGTTATCTGTGTAGAAGAAATCACTAGCATCTGGACTTCCTTCTTTTGCTTCTTGTTGCCGAACTTGAGCACGTTTCCAATCATCCGTGCAAACTTGAATTTCAATATTTTGTGGGGTCAATTGCGAACGTGTCGAATCCAACATGACAGTAGAGAGTTGGGAAAGAGTAATAATTGGTAAAAAGTAAATAATAGTGGGGTGGGGGTATATATAGAAATTTATAAGAATTAAAAAAAAATGAATTTCTGAAAATTTGAAATTTGAAATTATGGCCAACGGCTATGAATATTTGAATTCATAGCCGTTGAAGCCCGGGCCCAACCCGCCAGGTTGACCCAGCGGGTTGGGAACCGGGTTGCAACCCGGTTTTAATTATGGCCGGGTCCGGCGGGTTGGCCCGGCGGTCCACCCGCCGGGCCACGGGTTGGAAGAAGCCCAACCCATAACCGCCCGTCTGACGCAGGGCGGTTCACGAGGTCAATGAACCGGCGGGCGGGTTCCTGGCCGGGCACGGGCCAGGCCGGGTTGCCGGACGGCCCGTGCCCATCTCTACTTTCCACTGACAAAGAAATAAACTTATAAAAAACAATAAACCAAAAAACACCTAATATTATATTGATGATTTCAAACCGGTTAGCCTGGTAAAAGAAAAAAAATAATATTTTCTCTAACTTTAAGTTAAATGTCAAGAAATCTATAAAAGTTGCAGAATTTCTGAAATAATACTAATGAATTAGAAAAGGCAAGCATTTGAATTACAATAAATAGCAAAAAAACCTTCACATAACGTTAGTCATTGGTTAAGTATTTCATATGTATAATTATACAACACAACAACAAACATATATATACCAATTTAAGAAAATTAAAATTTAGAAACTTTAATAAAAAAATTAAGAAATTAAACTTTAAATAAATAATTTTTATTTTTATAATTATGTAATTTTCTTATAATAAAATAAAGTTAAATATTAATCGGAATAATATAACATTCAATTTGCACCTTGTCCAAGGGAAATCTGGAATTTTATTATCAGCTAGCAAAAATTGGCAAATTGTAAGTAGTTCGTTCCAAAATAAAGTAATCAATATAAATTGGATTGAGTTGCCATGCTTATCCGGGTGTGAAACTTTGTGCTATTCATATATTATTAAATAGTTATTTTTATAAAAAAATTAATAATATTATTAAACTTGTATTGGTTTTCCTCTAATGGCCCACATTTTTCGGTAGTTTATTATAAATAATTTTGTGAATCCGTCCATTAAAAAGAATTAGTTATAAATTTCTTCTTAAATTGTAGCATAGTATTAATTTGTTTATCATAGCAAACACAATACAAGTTTAATTAAACAAATGTTCCGCTTAATTAAAAATAGAGTAATTTTTTTGGGATGACCCAATTATGGTGAATTGATATTTTGGGATCCAAATTTTAATTTGTATCAAAATAATACCCATCTTTAATTCTATTTCATCAGTTGGATACTTGAGTCGACAAATTTTAATGACATGGTGGATGGAAAATCCTCATCAGCAGAGACAAACCAATCTATTTCACCACATGGTATTTCCATGTTAGCAGCCTTAGCTAACTCACCTTAGCCTTCCACATTAGTCCCTTCCCTCACGTGACTGATACACCTCTCATCCAATGTTGCAAGCAATGGCAAGATGAGCGAGAAGGCAATGGGATTGTTCTCACCGTTCTTGCCGCTGCCATTTCAGCAAAGTATAAATGGATCGTCAGCGAGGGAGTACAAGGCCACACTCAATGGTTGAGGTAGAGTATCTTAGGTCTCAGCCGCTTACCCTTAAAGACGGCAATCACAAGATGATGCAATGCCTTATTTTTTTACTTTTTTTAATTTTTTTTATGTGGATGATTTTATTGTATATAATACGTTGAGATTTTGAATTGTGGCTCAATTGTGGTTACTTGTATAAAGATGTGCATTTTATTAGTTGGAATGCACATGTACTTGTATTTGGTTCCATTTCCCCCCATTGCAATCACAAGATGATGCAATGCCTTATTTTTTTAATTTTTTTTAATTTTTTTTTATGTGGATGATTTTATTGTATATAATACGTTGAGATTTTGAATTGTGGCTCAATTGTGGTTACTTGTATAAAGATGTGCATTTTATTAGTTGGAATGCACAGGTACTTGTATTCGGTTCCATTTTCCCCCCATTGTATTCTCAATTGTGGTTGCGTCAGAATGAAAATAATACATGGCAAATTGAAATTGCCAATTAACAACATTTGCAATTACCAGCATTTTAATGTCACAATTATGGTTGTGTTAGAATGAAATTAAAATATGGAAAATTGAAACTGGCAATTAACAACACTTCAATATCACAATTGTGGTTGTGTTAGAATGAAATTAATGTATTTAGTTCCAGTACTTTCAATTCCAACATTCCAAATTTGATAATCACTAAAACTGGCAATTGAATCTCAGAACCTAGTAGCATATTCAAATGAATCAATCTACTGAATTGAAAATACTATTATTATGATGATAGTATTGCATCACAAAAAATTCTGTTAATTGTGCAACATAAATCATTCTTTCTATTGGAAATGCATCTTTATAAAAAACACTGCAAAGACAACAATGACTATGCAGGTTTTGAAGTTGTAGCTGTACAAAATTTGTGCAAACTACACGAGCTAACAACATTAAGTGCAATGTCTCAAACAAACCACACATTACTATAGAAAGGTACCCAACTGACAATAAATAAAAGGGTTAAATAGAGACACTGTCATACAAATACAATTCTTTCATGATCCCTTTTTGTTTATGTCAGATTAACCTGCAAATACTCCAGCTCCTGGTGGCACCAACACTTTCCTTCTCTTGTTGCCATCTCTTACTTTACTCCCTTATGTAGAATCCTTCTGTTTCCTTTGTTCATTTGTGCCACTTTTGATGTAGTTCCTATGTCCTTTGTGCCAGTCCTTGTATTTTTGGTCTCCATTGGATTCATTTCCTACCTCTTCAAATGAGTTCATGTTGAAGGTTGTTTGTCATGTTTTACATCTTCTTTTCCATTTATGGTTGCTTTTTTTTCCCACTCCTTATACACAGTTTTGGAATCCTTTATTGAGTTCCTCCTAAGGGTTGTTCCACATTGTATGTCTACAAAGTGTCTGTAATTATCTGCAATGTTAAAGTAATTACCATTACATTTCATAATCATTAATAATCAATTAAGTGTCATTTGCAACCAATTAATGTAACAATCAATTAACTGTAAGGCTTCTCTAACATAAGAATTACAATGAAAATCAATTAATTGACCATTCTTTATATTAGGAACTATTTCATCCATTAAGCAAGTAATTAGTTCAACAAGATGAGTTTCATGCGATTTATTCTAGGGTGCCCCGGACTGCACTGCCCGCCCTATGACCCAAAACTAAAATGAGCCTTGCGACAAGATGAGAACAGAGATGTCCCGCTATTTTACCACGCGTCGGGTAGAAAAGGCTTCATTTTCCTTGCCTTCTCATGCTAGTTAGTCATTGTGTAGATGCTCGTCAGACAGATCCAGATCGTATAGGAAGAAAGAAGCAAGGATTTTATTCGTGGTACTACTTCTGAGACAGCTCATATTCCACTACCTATGGAACCAGCCTTTTCGCTTTATGTATCCATAACCAAAAATAGGATGGGTCTTTTTGTAGGCATTAAACCCTAAGTGAATTTAATTCAGCAATTCACCAAATAAAAAAAAATTCAAGTATTGTAATGATTAATGAATTAATTAAGCAATCAATTAATTCAGGAAGAAATTATTTCAACAAGCACTTAATTTTACTACCATTGACTATTTAAGTAATTAATTGAGCCATGAATCAATTAATACAATTAGGAATTAATTAAAGAGCATTACTTAATACACTGATTTGTGACAAAGGATTTTGTGAGCCTTGAGTGCTTGTGTGGTCAGCTAAAGTTGTTGTCTCATGGACTATTTCAATAGGAATTGCAATGACCTGTAATGCCACGAGTAACAAAATAAATCAGCTAGTATGGTAATGCATAATAGAATTAAATCAACAATTGTTTCAACTGTCACTAACCTGTAATAAAGGATTTTCTGACCCCATGGGTGATTGTAGGGTATCCCACTTGAGACACTAGGTGCCTTTGTTAGCTCCTAAAGTTGTACTTGATGCAGTTGCCAGATTCCTAAGGCTCTCCTTTGTGTTTATTGTTGTTATCCTTAATTCAGTATGTACTGCATATGATGTTGTAGAGGTTATCTTAAATTGACTTTGGAAATGTGACTTACTCCAATGCGTAGGTTCAATTTTTTTCATATAATCATAGGCTACTATAAACATCCCCTTCAAATTTTCATTGCTTTCTCAAATGCAGAACTGTAAGAAGCCCTAGCACAAGCCCAGAGTTGGTCCTTAAGAGATTAGCCCATAAATGTCTTTCTAAAGTTTGTGTGAATGTGCCTCACACAATACATATGTTCACTAAATGGAAATAACTCTGTAATTGCAAGCATTAAACCCTAATTGAATTAATATGGCCAATATCATCAATCAAAACCAAGTAAAAAAGAGTGTAGGAAAACAATTAGCAAACCAAAGTGACTGAATGAATGGTAAAAAACATAATATCAAATGCATACATTAAACCCAAATTGCAGGCTGTAAACCTAAATTTGCAAGCATTAAACCCTAATTGGATGCATTAAACCCTAATTGTAGTCATTAAGCACAAGTGCATACAAATTGCGGAAATTAAAATTCCACTCACCTTTTGTTTCTCTGACATGAATGGCCACTGTTTTCTATCATTTATCCTCATATCTTCAACCAACACTTGGAAAAGAATGAGTATATAAGAAAAAAAATAGTTCGATATGGCAGAACATACAATTGATAAAAACATATTAACTTCATCACTTGTAGGAACCACTTCCAGTTGTCCTTGTTCTCCTTATTTACCATAGCCCAACAAATGAGATAAATGCAATCATTTGCATCTATCATAACAACACAGAATCACTAGCCTCCATACAACCCTTTTAAGAAGCATCCACCCACAGAAATGAGGTGCCTACAACCTGCTAAAAAAACATTCCCTTAATGGAGTTAGGAAAACATATAGAAACATTGGGAAATAAATAAATAAATAAATGAGGTGCCTACAACTTGCTAAAAAACCAGCCTTTAATGGAGCTAGGCAAACATATAGAAACATTGGAAAACAAGTTAAATGAGGTGCCTACAACTTGCTAAAAAACCATCCCTTAATGGAGCTAGGCAAACATATACGGCTTCAAATACAACTTCATCATTGCAACTCATGATGATGGTGGAACTAGGGTGGGTCTTCAATAGCTTCAGCTTGTAGTCATGCAACTTTCCCATCTGGGACTCCTTATCACCATCAATGAGCCTTTCTCCCAGAAAGGATCCCAAAGGAAAATTTTAAGAAAAATGAGGGTGAATTAAATTGAGTATTAGAATGCAAAAAAATCATGGCAGTAAAACATAGAAAACAGTTTTACACTGAGCTCTAGCTACCTTTGTGCAATACACTTTGCCCTATTGGCTTTAAGTATGTTGATATCAATTTCTTGGTTTGTCTTCACAGCTTAAATGATCCCAACGATTTTCTAAGATGGATCTACCCTAAACTGTTCTAAATAATTCCTTGCTATCCATTGTGCATTGGCATGCCTATTGACATGTTCTCTTGTACAATCATGCTCCAAATTACCAGTTTTAATTTATATTGTGCTCTTATCCTTCACCATAGAAGAGGCCCATAAGTAGAAGGGGCAACCCTTTCTATTGAATGCCTTGCATTTTTTTTTTGTTATTAGGTTTGAAGTTCATCACAGATTGATTTTTAATCCCATAGTTTCTAACAACCTCCCTAAATTGTTTAAAACTCCTAAATTTCATTCCTATATTAAAGTGTGGGTTCTTCATGTTCAACCCATCATTGAATTCAGCATATTTAGGCTTGGCAAACACCAACTTATCCTCATCTGCTGAAGAGCATAATTGTAGTTATTTAGATCTAGTATAGTTTGTCTTCACATCACCATCACTTCCTACTCCTTTAGCTTCTCCTTTTATTTCTACCTTAGCCCTATGTCTTGTAACATTCTCCCCATCTTTTACATCTGTGTCTCCATTAAAACTATAATTTAAGTCATGGAACTCATTTTCCTCATCCACTATTTTCCCCTAATCTTGCTCTCCCACTAAAATGTCCTCAAGATCAGTATCCTCCACAACTTCATCTTCTTCCACAATTTTCAATAATGCAACCATACTTATTTGTTTTGGCTCTATACCATCACCATCGCAACCTCCATGATTGTTTGTATTACACAACTAATACTAGAAAGTTTAATATAGACACATACTTCCTTACCTGGCCCAACAATCATTGCCATATCAAAGGCATCTAAATCATTTTGTATATTCTTTAACCACTTCTCCTCACCAGATACATTTAATCACCACAAACTACAACCTTGAACATCTAACTCAAAATATGTGGCCATGGAAGTCAGCTCTAATCTAGACATTTGATCTACATAGTAATAATCTAATGTGCCTAGGGGCTCAAGAACTAATGTGCCCAGGGGCTCAAGTTACTATTGTGGGCCGTGCCAAGCATGGCCCACAACGGGCTGACACAACCCGTGTGCCTAAGAGTGCTGGCATGGCCCAAGCTGAGCCACGTGGCAGCTCGCTTGCCTGGACCGGCACAAACCAAGCTAGGTTCCCTACCGGCAAGACCCTTAGACCATGGAATCACAGCCTGGCATGGCTAGGGTTTTGAGTCATGCCCAGCCTGGGCATATTACGGTAGCACCATGCTCGAGTTGGGCACACCTGAACTCATGCCATGTTGTGTCGTGCTCTGGCTGACACGGCTCGGTTGACACCACTAGCAATTAGCATTAGCATTAGCATTAGCATTATAAATTACAAAATATTTGTTGATATAAAAAAAATGACATCATTTAATATATTTATATATTTCAAAATATCAAACAAAATGAATATGAACTTCTAAAACATCACAATTATTATTAAGAATAAAATCATCAAAATGTCATTTCATAATATTTAGAAACTAATAAATATTTTTATTGACTAATTACTATTAAGTATTTTAAAAATTAACATTATTAAAAACCTAATATAAATAAAGTTACAAAAAAGATTGGCAAACTAAAACATAGTATATTTAACGCTTCAAACTCCAAGTGGAGTGAGAAGAGAAGAAAAGATATATTTTTTTGTTCTAAATTTAGAATTTAATATAAGAAAATATGATTTTTAAAATATTTGAATTTCTAGAATAATAATATCAGTAATTAGAAGAAAGTAAGTATTAGTTTAAGGTATTATATCTTTCAAATAATAACAGTAATTAATTATATAAGTATATATATATACTTATGTGTATATAGTGGTGGAACTAGAATCAAAATTAAAGAGGTGCTGAATTCAAATAAAAAAAATTTAAATATTAAACAATTCTACTAATTCAAATTTGGGATTATAATAATCAATGTTTAAAAATTATAAAGTATACATCCATAAAATAATTTTGGTATAAGTATAAAAACCTATCATATCTACATAATGCAATTAAATCAACTAACAGTTAAGCACTAAGTAATGTTAAAAAAATATAACTTAACACAAATTCACAATCTAATTCAATTTTTAAATACAATAATTATTCAACAAATAACCTAATAAATAATCAAAATTTTTATCTAGTAGTTTTTTAGAACAATTTTTATAACATATAATCAAACAAATATTTAACAAATATCCAAAATTTATTCAAAAATAAATAAATAAATATTTTAACACAACAAATAATCAAACAAATATTTAATAACAACAAATAATCACACACAAAAAACTTAAATTAATTAAATCATATATAAAATAAAAATAAATAAATCCCCATAATAAAAAATAAAACGTAAACTCGGAAAACATACAATAAGTTTGATGCTCCAGATCAATTTACATGTATTCTAAAGTATATAATTTTCATATATTATTTAATAATTAGTTCTGTAAAAAATAAATAGTATGATTAAAAACTTGTATTTGTTCTCCTCTAATACCCATATTTTTCAATAATTTATTATAAACAGTTTTTATTAGTTCCTCTATGAAAAAACATTGATTATAAATTTCTCATCAAAATGATCTATTTCAAAATAGATATTTTTTTAAATATAGTTTTGTAAGAAAGAATATAAACATATGCATGTTATTAAATCAATTTTATAATCTTCTAAGAGTGTTTCATGGAATAGTTTTAAATTTTTTTAAAATAATTATTAAATAATTAAAAATTATAATATTCTATTTCATGTAAGTTTTTATTTACATTAAATTTGATGTTAGTAATGGAAAACTTTTCATTGCATTTATTTATTTTGCATTAGATGTTCCATTAGATTTTTATAGCTATTGGGAAAAAAATTTACATAGTAAAAGTATGACAATGTTTTCCATTTTATGAAGTTATTTAAACACTAGAGTTGTGGGTACCATGTTTTGATTAATATTAAATAATATTATTATTATTATTATTATTTTTTGGAAAATTGAGTAAAGAATAGAAACGTTTATCATTTTTTTTATAGTTATTTTATCTAAATAAAAAGCCTTTGTTTTTTCTTGTTACTCTTACAAGTCTAGATATATATATATATATATATATATATATATATATATATATATATATGCCAACCTACTGATCATATTTGAATGATGTTATGATTTGAAATTGTTTTTGCTTATTATTGTTTTTTTTTAAAGTTGTTTTGCTCATTTTCTCATAAATAGTGTATATATATGATACAATTTGGATAATTAAACTATTTTGTTTTTGTTTTTGTTTTGAATTGTTGTCCATATTCAAATTGTAAAACCCTTGATAAGAAACAAAGGAATTTAACATGTAGTGATTTCATAGCTTTAATCACACTAGTTACCAACTGCTTCCAGTGCTTTTAAACCTCAAAACATCTTGTTCACTTATCTTCTTTAAAGCATAAAGCATTTTTTTAATTGTGACAAAATGTTCTCACACAATGCCATGTTTACATATATACCCTTGAAACTCATGCGTCTTTTTACTCTATTTTACCCTCAAATTCTATTTATATTTAAAGCAATGACATTTATGTTTCTTGTTCACTATCGTCATTAGAGCACAAAGCATTTTTTTAATTGTGACAAAATGTTCTCACACAATGCCATGTTTACATATATACCCTTGAATCTCATGCGTCTTTTTAAGGAGTGAGCAAAACCTAGTACTCGACCTGGTTTTTTGGATCGGCAAAAGCCTGACCTGTATCCGACCCAGTTTAAACCGGGTACTAAAAAATGGGTACCCGGTTTAAACCGGATCGGATATCAGATATCTGGATCCAAATTTAAGTTTCATCTACTAAATGAGTTTTTTTTATATATATAACAACATCAACATTCATAAAAAAAACAAATATGAAAAACTTATAACTTATGAAGAGGATTAAAACCTTACCTTATTCTCCCTACAAAAAAAGTCAAAAAAATAATAAAGAGTTTCATCAATTTTAGACATAAGGATTTGGAATTTTTTTTCCTTTTACTTTTAACTCTAAAAGAGTTTAAATTTATTAACATATATATATATATATAACTATATAAGTAACTCTTTAAATATTTGAACGAGGGATTTTAATTTTTTTTCTACTTATGCCCTTGTAAAATTTTAAATTTATTACTATATACATATAATAAATTTAAATTTTATATGGTCTAAAAAGTAAAAAAAAAAAATCCAAATCCCTCTATATATATGTTAAAGGGTTTAAATGATTATATATATTTTAAAGGGTTTAAACGAGGGATTTGGATTTTTTTTTCTTTTTTACTTTTTAGACTATATAAAATTTAAATTTATTATATATCTAATTATCTATCTATATATAATTATATATATAAATGAATATATTAAAACTGGATCGGATTCGGATACACGATTTTTAATTTCTTCCGACCCGTATCCGATCTGGTTTTCACCTTAAAAATTCTGACCGGGTACCCAACCCTCTTTTTTGGATCGGGTACCTAAAAAACTCGGGTCAAAAAACCGGATATCGGATCGGATCATCAGATCCGGACTCATATTTGAAGGGGTTAATTAGGCCTTTATAATCTTCATTATGTTACAATTTCAACTATAGAAGGGGTATTTAGTGGAAATACTCTAGAAATCCCTCCAAGTTTCACTTATACACAGATCATCCAGCCAAATTTGAATATTCCCAAAAAGATTTTTCTTTATCTGATAACTTATTTTTCAGTAATTCTGTCATAAAAGTAGCTAATATTGACTGAAATGACCCTCAATTTTTTAAACAGAAACACATAATATTAAATGTAAACATGAGATATTAAACATCAAAAACAAATATTAAAAGAAAAAGTGATATATATTAAGTAAAAACTTATGTGGTTACACATAAACACTCAATGTTAAATGAAAAATATACTTATTAAGCACGAAGTAAATGTTTTAAAATATAATAAACTGACGGAGTAAGCTGTAGTGACTGAAAAAAAAGTAAACTAAAAAAAAGGGGTTGTTTGGAAAATTTAAATGTCATAAGGTTTATCTGAAAAGTTTCAAAACTTTCAAGGTCCTATAATAAATTTTTTCTATTATTTAAATTGTAATATGTATCTTATATTTTTTTTAGTGTTATATAAAAAAAAAATTGTATTCTGAAGAATTCTTAATTCTTTAGATGAGAACAAGATTAAACACATAAAACTTTTATGTATACATTACAATAAGAAAACAAAAACAATAAAGAGCAAAATCAGTGAGGTGTCATATATGATATTTCAATAAAACAGCATACAACTTTTAGAATTTCCAAGAATCTGTTCGAACAAAATTTATAATAAAAAAGATTTCATACCACGCCCCTTTTCTTTTCTTTTCTTTTTTTAAACAAAAATTATCATGCCAAATTTTCAAATCTAACCTAAACTCTTCCCATCAAAATGTTTCTAGACTAACAATTCCCTTTAATACATCATACTCACCAAAATCAATTTTTTTTTAACTATGCTCATCATTGGTGATAACCAAATAATAAAAATCATCATAAATCAAATCAAAATAAATCCAAGAACCAAACAATTTTTTCACACGCCTCTTAAATTCTCAACAAACGGCACCATCACAATAGTAGAATAATTTTAAAGTATTTGATCTCTGTTAGTTCCGCCGACGTGGTTTGTGGTTTAAAGAACACTCAAAAACACTCAAAGAACAATCACACAAACCAAGCAAGAAGGAGACACACAAGATTGGTAATCCAGTTTGGTGTCCACTTGCCTACGTCTGGGGGGCCAAACCTGGAGATAAACAATCCACTAATAGAGGTGAAAATATATGAGTACAAATACTTGTCACTCACTCTCTCAACAATAAAGATCATTACCCTTTCTAGATGGTCTAGTGCTCACACACTCTCCTCCACGAGTCACACTTACAATCTACGAGCAAGGTAGCTTATATAGACGCCTCAACGTACCAAATATAGCGCATACCTCTTCTAGAATCTCCGCGGCTACTAATTTAAAAATCTTCTGCAACATGGCCCTGATTGCTGACTTGACTGAGTTTTGGTTACGTTGCAGACGACCTCAAGACCCATCAACCTTCCGGTCTTGCTTAATCTGAGTCGATGCAGCCAAATCTCCCAATCCTGATTGCCGGCAACTAGTCTATCTCCTTAGTTCCTCATCACGCAGTCCCCTCGCAAGGGGCGCACGTCCTTGTGCGTCTTCATGAAACTTGCCAATCTTAGTCTTCAACCTTCTGAGTTTGATCTTCAAAGATTCTTCAAACTTGATCTTCAATTCACCAAAGTTTAGTGCTCAAATCTTGCCCTCAATAGACTTCAATCAATCTTCATCAAGGATTTTTCAAATCATATCTTAAATTAGCCTTCATTCCATATTTAGTATTCAATCACATCTCCTAAATATGGTCCTGAATAATTCCACCAAGATCTTCAAGATGTTTTGCCTTGCAAGCCAAGACTCTTGGCCATGTCACATAGACTGCCACGCCACCTTGACTATGTGCCAAATCATGCCAAAAAAAAGTGCGATTGCACTAACAATCTCCCCCTTTGGCATAATTTGACACAACTGCTTTTGCACCCAGACTGACACCTATTACAACATCCTGTTACAACTCGACTGAGACACAGACTTTACAAACTAAAGAAAATCATCTAGTTGCTTACAAAATATATGATAACACTGCAACTAGTGATGTACAAATTAAGCACAAACAAATATACCCAATCGGTTTGGAATTCTTACACTGGACAACTACTCCCCTTTTGTGTCTGAATTGATGCCAAAGTCTTCACTGGTTGTTGTAAGACTTATTACAACTTGTTCTACAACTCCCCCTATCTTCAAAATTCCTGGTTATCGGCTCCCCTATTTTCAGAACTCCTTCTTCCTGCTGCAAACGACATTAGTAAACTGTAGCAGATGCAGGTCGTTTGCACTCCCCAATAAGGATTAAAGTTGGCAAAGGCCAATTTCACCCCTCAACTTTTCAAATCTTGAAGCATCAAGGGGTTTGGTAAAGTTGTCTGCCAATTGCTTTTTTGTTGCAACATAATCAATAACAACTGTTTTGTTCTCTACCAAATCTCGTATAAAGTGGTGTCGAAGATCAATATGTTTGGTACCAGAATGTTGGACTAGATTCTTCGAGATATCAATTGCACTTTTATTGTCACAAAATATAGTCAATAGCCCTTGCTGTAAGCCATTGTCCTCAAGCATTTGCTTTATCCACAACAATTGTGCACAATGACTTCCTGCTGATATGTATTCAGCCTCGGCTGTGGAGAGGGAAATAGAACTTTGCTTCTTACTATACCATGTGACCAAGTTGTTACCAAGGTAGAAACATCCTCATGAGGTGCTTTTTCTATCATCAATGTTTCCTACCCAATCTGCATCACTATAACCCAACAGATGTGAGTTGGAGTCTTTTGAATACCAAATTCCATATTCTACAGTACCATGAACATATCTGATGATACGTTTAACAGCTTTCAAATGAGACTCCTTCGGTGTTGCTTGATATCTTGCACAAACTCCAACGCTGAAAGAGATGTCTAGCCTGCTGGCTGTGAGATAGAGTAAGATTCCAATCATGCTTCTATAGAGACTTGGGTCTACATCTTTTCCATGCTCATCTTTTGTCAACTTTTGATTCACACTCATGGGTGTTCTCATGTGTCTACCCTTTTCCAAGCCAAATCTTTTCACCAAGTTCTGTGCATACTTGGTTTGAGAAATGAAAATTCCTTCTTTGCATTGTTTGATTTGGAAACCAAAAAAGTAGTTTAGTTCACCTACCATGCTCATTTCAAACTCTTCTTGCATTAGATGAACAAACTCATCCACTTGCTTTTGTGATGTTGAACCAAATATGATATCATCAACATATATTTGTGTCACCATAAGATCTGATTTGGACTTCTTTATGAATAAAGTGTTATCTACTTCCCCTCTTTGGTAGCCCTTTTCAAGTAAGAATTTTGTAAGCCTTTCATATCAAGCCCGAGGAGCTTGCTTCAAGTTATAGAGAGCCTTTTTCAATTTGAACACATGATCTGAATGTTGAGGATCTTCAAAACCTTTTGGTTGCTCCACAAAAACTTCTTCACTTAGAACTCCATTTAGAAAAACACTCTTGACATCCATTTGATGTAGCTTGAACCCCATACAACATGCTACTGTTAACAATAATCTGATGGATTCCAAGCGTGCAACTGGTGCAAATGTTTCATCAAAGTCAAATCCTTCAACTTAAGTATATCCTTGAGCTACTAGTCTTGCTTTATTTCTGGTGATGTTGCCTTTGTCATCAGTCTTGTTCTTGAAAATTCACTTGGTTCCAATAACATTCACATCCTTTGGCCTTGGGACCAATATCGACACATCATTTCGACCAAACTGATTCAATTCTTCTTGCATTGTAGCCATCCAATATTCATCAACTAAAGCTTCTTTGACATTCTTTGGTTCAATAAGAGAGATGTAACATGTATAGCCGGCCAATTCTCGATAATCAATTCTTTGAGTGCTTCTGGTTCTCCTTCCTTCAGTCACATTACCAATCGCATTTTGAATAGGATAATTCTTCTTTATTCTTGAGGATGGTTCAAGACTATTGTCTTTATTATCTTCTTCGTTGTCAATTTCTTCTTTATCTGATTCTCAGATGATTTCGCCTGTTGTAACTTTAGTTGTAACATCAGTTATAACCTGCTGTCTATCTGAATCCTGACTGGAATCCTGAGCAGTTTCTGTTGTTGTAGTTGGTGTTGTAACCTGTGTTGCAACTTCTTATTCTGCATGTAACTCTTCATCTGTTGATTCATGATTCTGAGTGATAGGCTTGTTTGGCTCACTTGATGCACCTTGAGTCTCCATATCAGAGAAATCATCAACAACAACATTAATAATTTCCATCATCTTTTTGGTTCTTGAATTAAACACCCGATAGGCTCTACTAGTAGTTGAATATCCCATGAAAAATCCTTCATCACTTTTCTTGTCAAACTTTCCCAGCTAATCTCTATCATTCAAAATGTAACATTTGCTTCCAAATATGTGAAAGTATTTGAGATTTGGCTTTTTACCTCTCCAAATTTCATACGGTGTCATGTTGGTTGAAGGCCGAATGTACACTCTATTAACGATGTAGCATGCTATATTGATTGCTTCCGAACAAAACCTTGTAGAGAGTTTCTTGGAATTCAACATAACGCGAGCCATCTCTTGGAGAATGCGATTCTTTCTTTCTACCACACCGTTTTGTTGAGGAGTTTTTGGAGCTGAAAATTCATGACGAATCCCATGTTCTCTGCTAAATTCTACAAACTGAGCATTTTCAAATTCTCTTCCATGATCACTTTTGATTTGACAATCTTCCCAATTTGACACTCTTTCTCATTTAGAAGTTGCATGCATAACTTTTTGAAGGCTCCAAAAGTATCTGATTTCTCCTTGAGGAAGTCCACCCAGGTGTACCTGGAATAGTCATCAACACACATGATTACATATCTTTTACATGACAAGCTTTCTGTCTGTATGGGTCCAATGAGATCCATATGCAAGAGTTCTAGCACTCTCGTTGTACCAATGTCTTACACCACTTTGTGAGAAGCACGACTTTGCTTTCCCAGTTGAAAAGGTCCGCATACACCATCTCCCTTTTTCGTGAGCTTGGGCACTCCCTTAACAGCTTTCATTTTTGTAATCTTCATCAGGTTCCGAAAGTTCAGATGTCCAAGCTTCTGATGCCAAATTTCAGGGATGTTGCAAGATGTGTTATAACAAACTTCCAACTTCTCTTGCAAATAGCAATTGTTTGAAGATCTTGAACTAGTTAAAACACACTGACCAGCTTCATCATAGACCACACATCTGTCATGAGTAAATTTTACCACCAGTTTCGATCACATAATTGACTTATACTCAGAAGATTTGTCTTCAGTCCTTCTACATGCAGAATGTTTTTCAGTCTTGGATACGCAGGAACCATCAATGTTCCTTTTCCAACTACTTGACCTTTCTGACCATCATCAAAAGTTACATGCCCAATTGGACATTTTTTGTAATTCATCAAAAAAATCTTTGTCACCTGTCATGTGTCTTGAACAACCACTGTCAAAATACCAATTATCTTTTGAGGATTTTTTCATTGAAGAGTATCCCACTAGATCTTCTTTTCTAACCCATATCTTCTTGCTTTCTTTCTTCTTTTCTCTGATATATGGTGTCTGCTTCTTATGTTTGCCTTCTTTTATATCTTTCTTCATCTTCCAACATTTTGGACGAATGTGCCACTTGACACCATAATAATAACATGTAGAAATCCATTTCTTTGCTTTTCCAAATACTCTACCATTCTTCATATTTTCCTTCAGTTGGTAGCACTCGGGTCTTATATGGCCTCTTTTTCCACAATGAAAGCATATTGGGACTTGTCTTCTATGTCGTCTCTTCTTCTTATTATACTTCTCATGTTTATTTTCTTGAGCATTTGATAGAACGCAACCTGCTTCAACTTTGCTTTTCTTGCCTCCTGATGTCTCTTTTATATGGTGTTGCGTCACACCTATTTGAAAAGGTACCTCCTCAATCTTGGCTTTTCCTTTGTTAATGGGTTTTTCAGCATTGTTCAGCTTTTTTTGACATTCTTTCAATTCTTTTGTAAGTTTTTTGTTTTGTACAAACATTTTGTCAAGTTTATTTATCATGAGTTCATACCCATGCAGAAGATCGGTTTCAGTAATCTCTTCACAAATAGTTTCTCCAAATGTTGCAATTGATGTTGTAACTGGACTTGCAAAAGCACTGAAATTTCTGAAACTTTTGATATTTTTTAGCACACCAGGTAAAGAAGTATGATTGTTGATTGCATCATAAGCTTTGTCTTCTTTTTGGATTTTTCTGAAATATGTACACAATTCCCTGGTTAAAAGGGCAATTTCTTCTTCTTCTATGTCTTCAGTCTGTTGTAACTCTTTTGGGCTTGTTGCTTCAACTTTCAGAGATATATCTTCTTCTCTTCTACCTGAATTCAAATTCATCTCATAGGCTTGTAGAGATCCCATCAACTCATCAAGTCTCATAGTTGTGATATCTTTTGCTTCTTCTATTGCAGCAACTTTAGCATTAAATCTCCTTGGAAGCGATCTAAGAGTCTTCCGGACTAGCTTCTTATCCGAGTACTCCTTGCCGAGCTGGTAGGCTTGGTTTGCTATGTCCATCAATTTGGCAATGAACAAGGCTAACATCTCATATTCTCCCATCCTGAGATTCTCGAACATGGTTGTCAACATTTAGAGTTTAGATTCTCTTACCAAGTTGGTGCCTTCATGAATGGTTTGAAGAATCCCCCAAGCTTTCTTGGCACAATCATAGGTTGCAACATACTTGAACTAGTTCTCATCTACACCTCCGAAAATAACATTGAGTGCTTTCCCATTGGCATTTGCTTTGAGCATATCTCTGGAATTCCAGTTACTCTTCATTTTTACGGTCTCATTCATGTTTTCATCAACTTCTATTAGGGAGACCATCCTTCTTCCACGGCTATCCATGCACTCTCATCAAGAGATTTGATGAAAGCCTTCATGTGTGCCTTCCAGTATAGATAATTTGATCCATCGAGTAAATGATGATCGTGTGACGGTAGCTCCTTCTTTTCTGGCCATCAATGGAACTTGTTAGGACCTTGCCAACTTTGAAACCAAAGCGAATATGGTGACCAAGTCTCTGATACCACTTCTTAGTTCCGCCAATGTGGTTTGTGGTTTAAAGAACACTCAAAAACACTCAAAGAACAATCACACGAACCAAGCAAGAAGGAGACACACAAGATTGGTAACCCAGTTTGGCGTCCACTTGCCTACGTCTGGGGGGGCAAGCCCAGAGATAAACAATCCACTAATAGAGGAGAAAATACATGAGTACAAACACTTGTCACTCACTCTCTCAACAATAAAGATCACTACCCTTTCTAGATTGTGTAGTGCTCACACACTCTCCTCCACGAGTCACACTTACAATCTACGAGCAAGGTTGCTTATATAGACCCCTCAACGTCCCAAATATAGTGCATACCTCTTTTAGAATCTCCGCGGCTACTAACTTAAAAACCTTCCGAAATTAGCTGCTGCAACTCTTGTTATAACATAAGTTGCAACATGGCCCTGATTGCTGACTTGACTGAGTTCTAGTTACGTTGCGGATGACCTCAAAACCCATCAACCTCCTGGTCATGCTTAGTCCAAGTCGATGCAGCCAAATCTCCCAATCCTGACTGCCCGCAATTAGCCTACCTCCTCAATTCCTCATCACGCAGTCCCCTCGCAAGGGGCACACGTCCTTGTGCGTCTTCATGAAACTTGCCAATCTTAGTCTTCAACCTTCCTAGTTTGGTCTTCAAAGATTCTCCAAACTTGATCTTCAATTCACAAAAATTTGGTCCTCAAATCTTGCCCTCAATAGACTTCAATCAATCTTCATCAAGGATTTTTCAAATCATATCTTCAATTAGCCTTCATTCCATATTTAGTCTTCAGTCACATCTCCTAAATATGGTTTTGAATAACTCCACCAAGATCTTTAAGATTTTTTACCTTGCAAGCCAAGACTCTTTGCCATGTCACATAGATTGCCACGTCACCTTGACTATGTGTCAAATCATGCCAAAAATAGTGCGGTTGCACTAACAATCTCCACGTGAGAAGTCGAGAGTTCGACTCACTCATAATTCATAGTTGAGAAACAAATAAAATATGTGTGATAGCTTCTCCACATTGTCAAAAAAATAATAATAAAATAAAATAAAAATAAAGATCCAACAAGCACATTGATAATAAAAACCAGTTTTATCCCACAAAACACATTTAAATGCAGAAATAATTAAGATAATTAAAATGAAATCAAGGCAATGGATCTCATAGGTTTGTCTATGTAGTGCAGTATGAAAAAAAGTCCAACTTGATGAGAACCAACATATTTTTTAGCTTTCCATTGATTACAAAAACTCTAAATTTATTGAATTAGGGCACTCAAACTTTGGGTTGATCCATGATGCTTATCTTTCATTCATGAATTCAAATTTCAACAACATTTAACTAAAAAAATCAATTAAATCAACCAAAAACAAAATTTCCACATCCTTATGGCATTTCACATAAAAGGAAAATAAACATAGATTTCCAACAAATTCACAAATGTTACAAAAAAAAAATAACAACATCGATGATTTAAAGTGGGGAAAACATGAGAATGGGCTGAATGTTATTGGTTGCTTAAATTCCCTTCCTCTTTTGATTACTAGACAGGAGAGATCAAATAATTCAATCACAAACAAAATTTCCACATCCTTACGGCATCTCACATGAAAAGAAAACAAACATAAGTTTCCAAAAAAATCACAAATATTGAAAAAAAAATAACATCGATGTTTTGAAGTGAGGAAAAACATGAGAAGGGGTTGAACGTCATTGGATGCCTTAATTTCCTACCCCTTATGGTTACCAGATAGGAGATATTAGAGAGGACAAAGCTGAGACCAAAGATTTAAACCTGTCTTTCTCTTTAGAATCCTTCCACTAGGAGAAGCCATCCATGGTCACCGTCTTAAGGGAAACAAACTCTCTCGAGTGGCCACTCTCTAGGATAAATAAAGGGGCTTCTCGCTCTCTTAGATGGAGGAGGAGGTTGGAAGGGATTGCTGATGTGGATGACCGGTCCTTGTACGAGGTGTTTTGTCTGACTACACTTAATGAATGCCAACTCATTATTAACATGCTCATTCCGAAGGCCCACGACAGATTAATATGATCAGAATAACATGAATACTCCCCCGGTTAAATATAATTGATTCTGGGATGAAAAAAAATATAAATTGAAATCTGATACCCTAAGTGGTAAAATAGGCATAGTAATTAATCTATCCAAATTTTTACCCAACAACCCACATGTATGCTAAAGTTTATGATTTTCATATATTATTTAATAATTACTTTATAAAATATCAATATTGTTATAAATAACTGTCATTGGTTTTCCTTCAATGCCCCATATTTTTCAATAGTTAATTATAAACAACTTTTATTAATCCCTTAAAAATCCATTAATTATAAATATAAATATGTCATCAAAATAATCCATTGCAGAACAGTATTCACTAATATATAATTGAAAAATTACAAAGCATCCCTATGGTTTTTCGGATTTACAGAATCTACAGATGTAGAGATTTTTTTTTTTGACCAGTGGTTTGCTACATTTTGAAAAGAAAAATCAGCGATAAGAAGTAATGCTGAGTTAGCAGGGGCAATTTAGGAGTTTCCACCTAACCGAGTCTAATGTGGCAAGACAAACATAGGGATTTCATTAAAATGGATGGATTCAACATGGCAAAAGACCCCTCTTTCTCTCCTGTTTCTATCAACTGATCATTCTTTTTTCAGTCTAAATGAGATGAATTCAAAATTTAAAAGATGAACAAGGAATCTGCTCTCCAAGTTGGAGATGAATCAGTGAAAGCAGGAGTGTCATAAGTACTTTTCCAAGAAAAGATACTTGATTTCTAATAACCAAAGAGATATATATTGAAAGAATGTATTAAAATGGGATAAAGGTCCTAATACAGTGGCTAACCTAAATTTTTACACAACAACCCACAGGCTATGTATATGATTTTCATATATTATTTAACAATTAATTTTATAAAAAATCAATATTGTTATTAATAACTTGTATTGGTTTTCCTCTAATACCCCATATTTTTCAGTAGTTTATTGAAAATAATTTTTGTTAATCCCTAAAAAACCATTGATTATAAATTTCACTTTAAAACCATCCACTGCAGAATAGAATTTGCTAATATATAATAAAAAGATATTTGTTGAAGTTCATGCAAAAAGGACAACCCCTATCGCTACTATTGCATGAGTATCATAAGAATAGTACATTTTAATTTAATTACACAAATATTGTAATAAAAATATGATAACTTTTAAATTTAATTTTACAATAAACAATATAAGTAATTTATTGGAGTGGATTTAGAGCTTCAAGCATCTTGTTCACTGTCATTATTAAACCGTTTTTTAATCGTAACAAAATGTCCTATAATATTTACATACATGCTCTTGAATCTCATGTGTCCGTTTCCTCTATTTTACCCTCAAAATTTTTTTATATATACAACAATGCCATTGACTTTTGAAGGGATAATTTTGTTATTTTCAGGACTTTATAACCCTGAGTTAATTGTTATTTTAAATTTTCAACTACAGAATTTTTTTTAACATTTTATAACTAAAATCAGCATATTAACGTATGTTATTATTTAATAAATATAATATGTACTGTTTATTTTATATTTTTTGATATTTTTTTAGTGTTATATATAAAAAAAAATTGCTTTGCACGATTTCTTAATCCGACAGACAAGAATAAAATAGAACGCATAAAACTTTTAAGTATATATTTCAATAAATCAGTTTCCTTTTCCTTTAATTCCCTCAAATTTAGGTGTGTTTTAATGTGTTTCTATTTGTTTTTTTTTCCTTGAATAGTATAATAGTTCTCGTAATTAAATTGTTTGGTACACTGAATGCATATTAGTTTATTTAATTTACTGTGAAATATTTCTATTTTATTCTTATTATTATTGATGCAGGATGGTTATTAGGTGTTGTTTGTTTGCAAGGTTTGGATTGGGAATGCATTGGGAATGGGCCCAATGTTTTGTTTGATTGCAGGCTTGGGAATGTGAGAGTAATCTATAAGGAATGAGATGAGGGGAGAAGGTTGATTACCATTTATCCAATTTTCATGAGGAATGCCCAATCCGGATCATAAAAAGTCTATTTTACCCCTAACATTAAATGTGTTCCCATCTAAGTTTTGTCCTTCTTCTTTCCTTTTCCTTTGGTCTGTGAGAGAAACCACTACAGTTGGTTTGTGAGAGAAACCATCGCCGTCAGTCACCACCGTCGATCTGTGAGAGAAAGGCATCCGCCAGCTGTGACGGATGCCACCGACCACGCATCTTGAAGGTTTGCAATTTTTTTTCACAGATCTTTGTCTCTGATATGTTTTTTTTTATGTCAGTTGTGTAAGAGTTCATCTATGTAAAATAAACATATGATCCATGGAAATGAGCATGAGAATCCATGGAATTCTTGATTTTTTATTTTTTCCTTTAGTGAATCTATGCTGTGTAAAATAAACATATGATCCATGGAAATGAGCATGAAAGGTATTCATAAAGTAGCAGACAAAGCTTGAGAGGTTTACAGTTGTGTAAGAGTTGCTATGGAAATGAGTCATCTGTGTTGTTGCTTCTTTGTAGACATCTTTGCATTTGTGTTGATTGTCACTTAAGAGTTGATGATTGTCCTGTTTGGGCTTTGATATAAATAGGATTAATTTGTGGAGATTGATAAACACTACATATAAAGTAGACACCACGAGGAACAAATTTCTTATAAACATCAAAACTCAAAACTCACTCAGTTAATCAAGAAAATTCATACAAGAAGAGGCTTAACAGAAAAAAAAATATAATCAGAAAAACTCATAAGACTGAAAAACAATTAAACCATTCTTTATATAAACTTTGGTGACTGAAAAGAAACAGGTTAGTCATAACCCACGCGTCTTAACCAGATCAACTCCACCGCTCTTCATCCAGCCAGTTGTTTTGCCTTGAACTAATGAAATTCATCTGTGATGATCAAATCTCAGCCATTCATTGATTCACAAACCTTTGCTTCAGCTGCTGCCTCGAAATTAAACTTTCTTCTTTGATGGATCAAATCTGGACCACACAATCAAAAAGCTAACCCTGATACTGGACTTAACCTCTACCTCAAACTTACACCTTTTCTCTGATGAACTGCTTCATAACCATTGATTTATTTGCAGCCAAAACCTAACGAACTTAACCACTATTCAAACACCTGAAAAGACACTACTGCCCTTCCAATCCAAACTAAAGACACCAGGACAAATACAGCAGCAGCAAACTTGCTTCTCTACTCCAATTCTTCTTCAATTCTCATCAGATTCAATCACAACTAACAAAATCCCCCCTTGATTGAAGCTGACACACTCCCATCTATCCTCTGAATTGCTCATGCTTCTGAATACTCAAGCATTTTGTAAATATATCAGCCACTTGCATACTTGTACTACAAAAATTTTACTGAACCTTCTTCTTTGTTATCAATTCCCTTATTTGATGAATTTTGACACCCATGTGTTTCGTTCTGCCATGGAGAGTAGGATTTCTTGCAATTGCTATGCATGACTGGTTGTCACACCACATTTGAATAGCTGCATCACAATTTACTTCACAATCTCCCAATATCTTTTCAATCCACATGCTCTGCCAACATGCTGCACTCAAAGCCACATATTCAGCTTCTGTAGAAGATAAAGCCACAATTTCTTGTTTTTTTAAAGCCTAACATATAGCACCAGACCCAACATTAAATACAAAACCTGTTGTGCTCTTTCTATCTTGAGTATCACCACACCAATCACTATCTGAATATCCTTCAAGTATACAAGGAACATTTCTATTGTATTGAATTCCAAATTCATAGCTTCCAGCAATATACCTTAACACATGTTTTGCAGCTCCCAAATGAATTTTAGTGGCTGAGCCATATGTCTAGATAACAAATTCACAGCATAAACCAAATCAGGTCTTGTGTGTGTCAAATACAAGAGCTTACCAACCAAGCTTCTATAACAGGTTGCATTAGCACTCTCAGCTTCATCATTTAACTGCAACTTGGTACACTGACTCATAGGAACACCAACTGCTTTACATCCTTGCATGTTGAATTGCTTCAACAAGTTCTTTGCATATTTCTTCTGAGACACATGCACACCCTTTTCACTTTTATTCACGTCCAAACCCAAAAAATACTTCGTCAGACAAAGGTCTGTCATATCAAATTCCTTCTTCATATCTGATTTGAATTTCTCAATCATTTCTGTTGATGAACTCAAACAAAGCAAATCATTAACATAAACACAAACCAGTAATATCTCAGCATGATTCCTCAATTTCTTGAATAAAGTATGTTCTGTCAAGCTTTTATAAAACCCTTGTGAAACAAACCAAGCATCCAGTCTTTCATACCAAGATCTAGGAGCTTGCTTCAAACCATACAAGGCTTTAAACAGTCTATACACTTGACCTTCCTTGCCTTGAACTTCAAAACCTTTAGGCTGAGAAAAATACATTTGCTCTTCAATTCTACCATTTAAGAATGCAGATTTTATATCCAGCTAATAGATTGACCAATTTCTCTAGGCACCCAAAGCCAAAATAATTCTTACAGTATCAATTCTAGCCACTGGTGCAAACACTTCCTCATAATCAACTCCATATTCTTGAGAAAACCCTTTAGCTACAAGTCTTGCATTATGCCTCTCAATTTCTCCATTTGGCTTCAATTTGATTTTATATAACCACTTGACACCTATTACCTTCTTTCTTTCTGGCAATTCACACAATTTCCAAGTTTCATTCTTCTGAATTGAATTTCCTCTACCAAAGCTCTCCTCCAATGCTCAAATTTTCCAGCTTCCTCAAAGCTACTAGGATCTGAAACATTTCATGCATAAGAACAGCTTTCATATAATTCCTTCAAAGTTCTAACCTTTAGTGTAGGAGATTCATCAACACTAGAATCAGATTTGTGATCAATTGGCCTTTGAGATCCTTCACTATCACTGCCATTAGTAGCTGCCAATTCTGAATTATCTTCTTCATTAATTCTAGAACTCCCTACAACTGATACAAATCTCTTTTCCTGAAGTATATCATCTTCAGAAGATGAATTCCCTTTTCCAGACCACTACCAAAATTCAGACTCAATGAATTTTACATCTCTACGGATTAGAGTTTTCCCAGAATCAGGAACATAGACCTTGTAAGCTTTAGCATCAGTGCAGTACCCAATAAAAACACCTTTAACTGCTCTATCATCCAATTTTTGAACATGTTGAGAAGGTACATGAACAAAAGCTATACAACCAAACACCTTTAAATGAGATACCTTTGGTTTAATACCAAACCACACTTCATGTGATGTCCTCCAAGGAACAGCATATGTTGGTGATATATTGGAAATATATGCTACTGTAGAAATAGCATCTGCCCAGAATTTTTTCTCCAAACCACTAGCCTTAAGCATGCTCCTAGCCTTTTAAACCAAAGTCCTGTTCTTCCTCTCTGCAATTCCATTTTACTGAGGTGTGTATGGAGCTGTTAATTCATGTTTCACTCCCTTCTTTACACAGAATTCTTGAAATTCTCTTGACATAAACTCTCCTCCTCTATCTGTTCTGAGAATTTTCAGTTTACATTCAGATTGTCTTTCCACTAAAGACATAAATTTCTGAAAACAACTGAAAGCTTCATGCTTAAACTTCATGATATATACTCAACACATCCTTGAAAAATCATCAACAAACAAAGAAAGTATTTACCTCCATCAATTGCTTCAGTTTGCATTGGCCCACACACATCAGCATGAACCAATTGAAGTTTATTTCTAGCTCTCCATGAATTTCTAGAATTAAAAGGCAATCTAGCCAATTTTCCATACACACAATCTTCACAATGTCTAACATTCTGAATTTCAGGCAAACCCAACACCATTTCCTTCTGAACTAACTTCTGCAGCCCTTGAAAATTTAAATGCCCATATCTTTGATGCCACAAGAGATTCATTATCCTTTCTGCTAACCAAATTTGCCTACTCAAAATCTGAAGAGAACTCTATAGGATATAAATTATTTTTGTTTCTATGAAGCATCAACACTGACTCACCTGCTGCATTTAAAATCCTACAACAATTCTTCTTGAACACAACTTCATAATCACAAGCTGTTAACTGCCCAATACTTAATAAATTGTGAGCAATCTCAGGAACATACTTTACATTGTGAATGAGCTTTTTAACTTCTCCTTGCATCATGACTAGAACTGATCCTCTTCCTTGCACCTCAACCTTTTTATCATTGCCCAATTTCACCACATGCTTCACTGATTCATCCAAGCTATAAAATAAATTTTTATTTCCTGTCATATGATTTGAACATCCACTATCCAACAACTAAAGAGAAGAAATAACCTTATCATCTCCCCCATGAACCAGAAACAGATTCCCATACTCATTAGCATTTGCATTATCTTGAGAATTAGAACTTGTTCCCTTCTCAAAATTTTTGTTCTAAGACCAACAATGTGACTGTGTGTGGCCATATTTCTTGCAATTGAAGCACTGAATATTCTGCAAATCTTCTCCTCTATTAAATCCCTGCCCACTAAATTGTCTTTGACCTCTTGAAAATCTTCCAAAAGGTCTTGACCCCATTCTGCCTCTCTGCCAAGTATTATTCTCAGAAGAACAGTGTTGTCTTTGCCCACTTTGCCTTTGACCAACATAACCACTACCTCTCCAACTGCCATCAGATCTACCTCTTCCTCTAAAACTTCTACCTCTTCCTCTCTGCACATTTCTTCCACCTCTTGTCTCTCCATCAACCACAAAAGACTTATCTTCTTGTTTTTCAGAGTATTGATTATATCTAGCTTCATGAGCTTGCAACGCACTGCTCAATTCATCCAAAGTCATCGTCTTCAAATCTCTAGCTTCTTCAATAGAGGTTACAGCATGCACAAACCTTGAAGATAAACTTCTCATGTCTTTCAAGACTACCTCATCTTCCTTCAACTCAGTTCCCATACCTCTAATTTGATTTACAACAGCTAGTACCCTTGTAATAAAATGTTGAACTGCCTCATCTTCTCTCATCTGCAATAAATCAAATTTTTGTCTTAAAGTCTGTTGCCTTACTGAAACCATTCTAGAAGAACCTTGATTCCATTCTTGAGATGATCCCAAGCTTCTTTGGCTATCTCAAACCTCACCAATCTGTGAAGAATTGACTCATCCACCGCTTGTTGTAGCAAGAAAAAAGCCTTTGCATCATCTTCCATCTTTTTCTCAGTTGGCTTCTTCTCTTCACTAAAACCATCTTCAACAATTTTTCACAGCCTCTGAGACCTGAAAAAAGTTTTCATCCTAAAGCTCCAGTGTTCATATCCTTCTCCTTTGAAAAATGGCAATAAAGCATGAGAAATTTCTCGTGTTGGTGTAGATGAAGAAACAGATGCCATTTCTATTTATCTTCACACCACCTTCACACAATTAACACTTCACACACTTTTAAAACACCCTCACAATTCTTACCAGAATAAAGTCACCACAAACCCTCAACAATCACTCCAAAAAACTTCTCAACATCAAACCTCACTACTAAAAGACCACCTCTCAACTCACCTACAAACTAACACCAACAACTCTCACCTCATAGCTCTGATACCACTAATAAACACTACATATAAAGTAGACACCACGAAGAACAAATTTCTTATAAACATCAAAACTCGAAACTCACTCAGTTAATCAGGGAAATTCATACAAGAAGAGGCTTAACAGAAAAAAAAACATAATCAGAAAAACTCATAGGACTGAAAAACAATTAAACCATCCTTTATATAAACTTTGGTGACTGAAAAGAAACAAGTTAGTCATAACCCACGCGTCTGAACCAGATCAACTCCACCACTCTTCATCCAGCCAGCTGTTTTGCCTTGAACTAATGAAATTCATCTGTGATGATCAAATCTCAACCATTCATTGATTCACAAACCTTTGCTTCAGCTGCTGCCTCGAACTTAAACTTTCTTCTTTGATGGATCAAATCTGGACCACACAATCAAGAAGCTAACCCCGATGCTGGACTTAACCTCTGCCTCGAACTTACACCTTTTCTCTGATGAACTGCATTACAACCATTGATTTATTTGCAGCCAAAACCTAACGAACTTAACCACTATTCAAACACCTAAAAAGACACTACTGCCCTTCCAATCCAAACTAAAGACATCAGGACAAATACAGCATCAGCAAACTTGCTTCTCTACTCCAATTCTTCTTCAATTCTCATCAGATTCAATCACAACTAACAAAGATTAGGCAAAGTATAAAATGAACTTTATTCCTAACCTTGACCTTTTCTGTGTGTTCTTAGACTGAATTTGTTGAAGAATACCTTGCAGCATCTACATGAACTGTAATTTCCCACTTGATCACAATTACACAATATATATATATATATGAATAATACCTAGAATATATGTACAGACAGACATACATGTATATATCTACATATAATTACCTTATCTTTGTATTCTTGACAGTAAGAAGATCATTGAGAAATTTAACATCTTCAAATTCTCCATTGACTGTTGAACCTAATATAGCTGCAACATAGATAGTGTTCTCATCAACCATCTCCATAACTATATAATATTAAACGCATGCATGCATGCAAGTTATAAATACAAATACAAATTCATGAACTTAGACGTGTTGGAATTAATATATGCAAATTAATTAATTAACCTGCACATTAGCTCCAGTGACAGGTGCATTAATTAGCCTATAGAGATAATAATGAAATTAATTAGCCTATATATATATATATATATATATTATAGTTAGTTTATATAATTAGCCTATATATATTATAGTTAGTATATATAATTAGCCTATATATATATGTTATAGTTAGTATATATTTTGATCCCCACATAGATAACAATGAAATTAATTAGCCTATATATATATATATATATATGTTATAGTTAGTATATATTTTGATCCCCTCATAGATAACAATGAAATTACTTAGCCTATATATATATGTTATAGTTAGTATATATAATTAAGCTTAGTTTGCTGAAGTTCTGTAGCGACTGGGTACTCATCCATGTCCACATAGTTCTTTTTCATGGCCTCTAAGATCAGTTTATCACACTCTGGTTCCATCCAAGTGGTGACAAAGGAGGCTAACTTGAGCCTTGGGTTGGTGTCTAGTAGTAATTCGTCATGGATTATTGGGTATGCCACTTCTTCGGAATTTTGTTTCTCTTGCAATGTATATCTAGTAAATATTGTAGACATGTTTGCATTTGTAGCTCATGACTTAATTTTTGTTATGATATGGTTGGGTTTTTATTATGTTTGATCTTTAAAAACTAATTAATTAAATTACCTGTTCTTCACCAACTATGTGTGTACACCCTTGAGTTGTTTTATTTACATCATATACTGATGCTCTTTTTTGAATTGATAGAGTTTGTATATATATGAGTTGTGTGTGATATTCATTTGGATTTTATATATATAGGGTGATGTGGAGTGGCCATTGTGGAAGTAGGAGCTCAGGTGGCTGCAAGTATGTATTTTTAAATAATACTTCTGTTTCACATTATATATGTATGATGTGTTTGACATATATTTGTGGATTAGTTGTTGGAATGGTGAATTGGAATTGGTCTTGAAAGTCTTTGAAAATGATATTTTCATATTCCAGGCTAGTCAAAGTCTTACCCTTTGTTGAAGTGATAATTAACATTACTTCTCTAATATGATATGAAAAGAACAACATTTTATCATACACAATTCTAGGATCACAAAGTATCAAGAATGTTACTAATCTATAATCTATTGACTTTACATTTTAGCTTTAATTGTTTTCTGGTCATAGAGTAATTGTCGTACTTTATTGATTTACTTAATTGCAGAGCACTTAAAAAGTTGAAGAAGTGATCGAGGACACAAACACAAGATTTGCCCTGATTTAGCATATCCATGCAAATTAAATGTTTTAATGATGTTGACTATGTCTTCGATTTGTTTTTTTAGTTTGTTTCTTTATGCCAAGAAAATTGTTTCAAGACACCATTTCATTCTTACTTTGAACTTGTGTTTCTATCTTGTTGCCATGTTCAAATGGTTGTTTCTTTATGCCAAGAAAATTACTTTGCCTATGTTCAAATGGTTGTTTTATCTTTTGTTGTATGTTTCTTTGTTCAGGTTCTTGTTCTGTGTTTGTTCTTGTTCCTTGGTTGGAACTTTTTTGCATTTTCTAAAAAAACACAGTGAATTGGAAAAAAAACAATATATATATATATATATATTATATTTAGAAAAAATTTTGAGAACACCATCAAAAAAATATTAATAATAACTTATTACAAATAAAATAATATTACAACAATAATAATAATTAATAATTAAATTAATTATAAAATAATAAAAATAACAATATAACATTGTTAAAAAAACATTTCCCACGTATTGTAAAATGATAGCAACAATAATAAAGATTAATTGTAAAAGTAATTATAAAAAATTAAGAAAAAATAAATTATAACAATAATAATAACATATTACAAATAACATAATTTTATTAACTAATATATTTATTTATTTAATATTCACTCAATAAAGGCATAAAAGACATTTTCTACATATTTCTTCTTTTTATTTTTCCCATTCCCAATGAATTACTCTCCCATACCCTCCAACCAAATACAGTTTTCTTTCCATTCCTAATCCATTCCCCCTTATTCTCATTCCTAAGTAATTCCTCCTCAATTACATTCCTTGCAAACAAACAGCACCTTAGTTTCAGTATTCTTGAACCTTGATTTTAGATTTTCTGGATTTTAATGATGCTTTTGATAGCTCTAATGAATACAAATGAACTTTGATGTTTTAAACATTGTTTCATTTTGAAAACACAAGCAATGAAAGAACAAAATCAATGAGTTGCAATATATGATAAAAAGAAATTTCAATGAAACAACATTTGACTCTTAGAATTTCCAACAATTTGCTCAAACTAAATTTATAATAAAAAAATTTCATATCATGCCTAGATCAAATTTTTTCTAGTATAATTCCATGAATAGTTCATCTATTTTTTTTAAACTCATTTTTGGTTCTCCATTTTAAATTGTAACATTTTAGTCCTTCTACTTTCTTGGGGTTTAGAGTTTAGGATTTAATAGGACTCACATATTGAATTAAAATAGTTGAGAGACTAAAAAAATAACTATGGAAAAATAGAGATATTATTCTAGAAATTATATATATATATATATATACAGTTTATTTTTAGTAGGGCACTCAACTTTGCTCTATTTTCAAATTGGTCACTGAACTTAGAAATATATCAAAATGGTCACCCAACTTATTTTTCTTTTTACCGCGCAGTCACCCAATTCTTTCCAGCACCAAATGCCCTATGTGCCCACCAGAATTCCTGACTCAGCTCTAAATTACCAAGTCAGAGTGTCTATTTGGCATGGACACGTCACCCAAATGAATTTTTTACATTAGATTCAGCCACATCATCATCAACTTTCCTCTTCTTCACTCCGCTGTATAGTGAGTATAAGTTCATCTTTTCCATACTAGAGATTCATATTTCCTCTTCTTCACCCCGGGAACTTGCTTCTACTGTTATGACAGATCAACCGTAGTTTGGTCAAGTAATATGTTTGTCAACTAGACGGTATAGACAGCGAGGGGGAGGAGGCGGCGGAGTACAATAAATGATTGATTGGGATACGAAAAACCTCTTATTTTCATGCACAGTTTCCCAGAATTGCATTCCATGTTTGATGGTATGTTAGAGTTTATATTTAGATAGAGAGTTTTTAGTTTGAATGGGAAGGTCGGTCCAATTTATGGGTTTTGTAGAATTATTGGTGTTGTTCAAATCTTAGTCTAGAAATTGCTTTGCTTCCATATGGAACACAAGTTAGATATAAAATGTTTAGTATATTCCCCTGATGTTGCTTTTATCTTTTTTGGACAAGTGCTGACAAAGCTGTTGCTCCCTTTGTTGTAGCCCCTAGTAGTGCAGAGTTAGAAAATGTGGGGGAGATAGATGTTTTAATCCCTTGTTTGCAGAGTAATTTGTGTTAGATCACCACCTAAATAGTAGGTCATATTCCAATTTGGAAATGCTGACTTGATTGTAAGAACCTATTTGGAACATTTCAGAGCAAATCCTTCCTGGAAAATAGCAAGCATAATTCTAGCTGTGAAGACTAAGCAAGAGGTTAACAGAAGTAGATTGAAGGCATATAGAGCCAAATGTATTGCCCTCGGGTGATTTGCACTCCCTCTTTGTCATGTTCTTAATTTAAATCTATGTTTCTTTCATATGTAATTTACTTGTGATTCCTGTCCTATTTTTAATTTTTTTTAAAGCAATCTAGACTCATAGATGGTGATGAGGTAACACAAATGGCAAGACTTTATGATTACATATCAGAACTGTTGAGGACTCATCATGGGTCTATTGTGAAATTCAAATGTGATAAAGGTATTTTTCAACGAATGTATGTTTGTTTAGCTCCTTTCAGGGAAGGTTTTCTGGCAAGGTGCAAGTAGGTCCTATCTGTGGATGAGAGCTTTTTAAAAGGTATGTATGGAGGACAGCTACATGCAGCAATTAGGATACATGCAAATGATTACATCTATCAAATTGCTTGGGCCATAGTGAGCAAGGAGAACAAAGAAAATTGGAAATGGTTCTTAGAACTATTAGCACAAGATTTGATGATCACAAATAGCCATAATTGGACATTTATGAGCTACAGACAAAAGGTAATTGATCTAATTTATTTATGCTCATGATTTCCAGTCTTTCCTGCATAATTTTTAAAGTCCAATTAGGAGATGCTCATGATTTATATATATCAATCTTTGCCTAGTTTTCCAGTCCAATTTATTTATGCTCATGATTTGTATATGCTCATGATTTGACAAGTTATGCAAATGTGATCACAAGTTCTGCATTGGATGGTTGAGCATTAATTTTTTTCCCTTAAATCACAGTGAATTGTTTGTATAATTCATTTAATGTTGCTTTCAACATAATTTCTCATCACTTACTCATATGTCCCGCAGCCTTTTTTTTCCCACTTCACTCTATGCCTATGTGGGGTTCTTACATGTGAATTAAATACCAAACACAGGGATTAATTCCTGTAATTTTGGATTTATTTCCTAACAATGAACATAGATACTGTGTTAGGCACTTCACACAAATTTTAGAAAAGCTTATAGAGGAAAAGCTTTAAAAGATCAGTTGTGGAACTGAACCAAGGCAACTTATATCCCTGCATATGAGAAGTCCATAGATATGTTGAATGAGATGTCCACAAGTGCATGTGCATATATTAAAAAAAATAAATCCCCATCACTAGAGTAGGGCTCATTTTTCAAAAAAAAAATATTTAAGTGTAACATATTACCCAACAACCTATCTGAATGCTTCAATAGCCAAATCCATAAGGCTAGAATCAAAAAGATTGCCACAATGAATGCAATAATAAAAACCAAATTAATGATTAGGATTCCGAAGAAAGGGATTCTATGAAGAATTTCACAACATTTCACTACCCTAGGGTACTTAAGAAGCTAGGAAAAAACAAGCAGTTGAGTTTGTTCCATACTACATATTCTGAATAAAATTAATATCATGTTTTAGGGTCTGATGGCCAATTTGTTGTTGACAAAGATGGGAGCAGTTGCTTATGTAGGAAGTGCCAATTGACAGGAAGCTCATACAGGCATGCCATTTTAATGATATACTAAAACAAAGTCAAACCTAAAAATTTTATAGATAACTGCTATAAAGTAACCATCTTCTTGGAGATATATAGGTACATATTAAACCTCACATAGGATAGACAATATTGGCCAAAGACTAACAGGGTATAAAGCTACCACTTTATCCTGTTAATAAAATAAGGAGAAGGAAGACTCTGCTTTGAAAAAGAGAGCCAGGTAAGGAGAATAAGGGCTTCACAAATGGAAAAGTGACCAAAATATGTGGAGGGATGAGATTCAGTGTGTGTGGTGTTGCAAGCCCCAACAAAAGACATAGTAATGGAAACCAGGTAATTATCTGTTCCCAATTTATAATTCATTCTCTTTTATAATATAATTAAATACAGTGATGTAATGTATGAATCACAGGCTAAAAATGGAAATATATCTGGTCAACATCATGTAAGCCCAACTGATCAATAGATGCTAGTCACATGGATGCAATTGATTCCAAGGTGTTGTAGGAACATTTTGCAATGGTAAGACAAATTTATCTATTTTATGAATTTCCAAGTGTCATCTATTTCAGACTAATTTCTTCTAAAGCCTACATATTTGTATCCAATAGGTTGATACCTTGATTGAAGGCAACCATTCATGTACACAGTTTCCTAGGGAGCCAATGCCACAAGTCATGCAAGCTTAGCTTTGTGAAAACTGTACTCTGAATGGCATATGCTCACATTTATCTCTTCTCACATGTGATTTATTTGATTTAATATGTGGATGGTATAATTAGAGTTAGCTAGGAAGAGGCAAACACATCACACATAGAGGCATTTGAGGAACAAATGTCATAGGTTTAACCAGCTCAATATTCTGTAAATCTTCATTTTGCTCAGCATGTACCACTCACATGAAATTAACATAGTTTTCAATTTCTCCTAGGTTATTAATGATGCACCAGATGAATCCCTTCCCATGAGGTCACAGGATGTAGGGAAGCATGGGCATAGGAGGGAAAAATTTTTTGTAAGAGGAGGCAAATCAACAATTGGGCAAGCACAACAACAACCTGCAAGTCATGTGAACTATCCTACGAAGGAGAAATCAAATTCAACTCCAAATACTGCCCAAAAACATGTGTTGAATGATTTTAGCGCTAATACATTTGTATTTGTGAATTTTCGCACATGAAGGGTTACAGAGCCAAATAATGAAAGAAAGAAGCCAAAGTAGATTGTGATTGTACTTTGTTGATGAAGTCTTGGAGTAAACAAATGTGAAGACACAAGTTGTGATCGAAGATACGTGAATGTGTGCTAACCTCCATGCACTCAAGCAATTGTATGGTTTGGAGGGGCACAAAGGCAGTCACATTTGAGTATTCCGACTTGTGCAAAGTTAGCAAGATCTTCACCAATATGGCATTTTATTGAAAAAGCGATGTGATCTACGACATAAACGTGTGCCCGTTTATGTTGCCTCGATGAAAAGTGTGGATTAGAGAGTATTTTGGTGGAGTACTGTAGCAGGTTACTACAACAAATCATTGTAGCAATTTACTGTAGCTGTCACTATTCACAGCCCGCAGAAAATCATATTTCCAGAAATCCACATGGGCGTCTGGAAATTACCCACGCCCATGTGGATGCCCGATTTCAGCCCTTTATAAAGCCGCGACTTGTACCGATTTGGGGATCCATCTTTCTTCCTTCTTTCCATCTTTTCTCCATCATTTGGGAGGCTTGAGGCTAGGGTTTAAAGGGGCTTTGGCAAGGCTTTTGGAGTGGTTCTACGGCTTCGACACCGCGTTTCTCTTGGAAGATAGTTATTGGGGAAGCTTTTGTCTGCACCGATCCGGCGAGGTGTGCTATAGGCTTGACAAGGGGATTTTTGGAGAGGATGAGGCTACTCCACAAGGCCATCGACACAAATACAGAGGGATTTTCTTATGGATTACATGTTTTTACTTTCGATTTTATTATTTATTGTATCTTGCTTCATGGAGAGTTAAACCCCCATAGTGGGTACTTGGACTTGTAAACCCTAGGATGTTATTGTTTTATTGACCTTTTATTATGCTTTTCTTAATTGATATCATTAATTGAGTTCCAATTTTGAATGCTTGTTGAAGGATTTCTCTCTTAGAGTGACACTAGGGTTGAGAGTCCATCTTGGTAGCCTTTGTGGATAAGTGACACACTATGAGGGTTAGACAATGCTAGATTAGAGAGGGTTAAGAGGGTGAGTCGAGAGATAGCGGAGCATCCCCTTTCGCCTTCGGTATGATTTATCCTACCTCCATATTCCTAGAGTTCTTTGCGGTCACAATAGAGTGAAGTGCTAAGAGAAGAACTCCGTTGTGGCTTAGTTGCATGAGCAATAGAGTGAAGCATTGAAGTAATCCTTAGTAACTGGGGCTTAATTGTGACCAGGGGTCTTTCGCCTGGACCAAAGGGTTAGATCTATATATAGGAATAGGGTCTATCACTTGAAATCCCTAGAACTTCTTCTAACTTTACACAATGTGAGGTGTTGAGACTGAGTGATTTCTCCGCTGGGCCGTAGTGTAGAGTTAGTCACGGTTGACTTTAGGTTTGGGACCGTGTATTTTAGGATCTCCACGACTCATTAACCATCATTTAGGAGACATAATAGTTGGTCTTGCACTTGAAGCAATAGTCCTAGGGGAACAATGTCTGAGTGCCCCACTTTCTATCGATTGCCTCTCTTTCTTATTTCTTTTAGTTCTTTTCACATCAATTTTATTCACACTATCATTGATTCATCTTCATCACAGTTAAATAGCAATCCTGGTATTTTTTATCACTATTCCCTGTGGATATGATACCCCACTCACCTGGGAATTTATTACTTCGACAAACTCGTGCACTTGCGGGTCACACGCAAAGGGCGTTGTCATTGAACCTTCCAAGTAGAGATAAGGACAATGAGGAGAGACCAAAAGAAAAAGGATGATAGCAAAAGAAAGAAGAGATGGGTACCACCAAGAAGGACTTGAGTAGATAATGGCTTTTTTATTTTTATTTTTGGGCTAATGAACATTTCAATCCCAATGTTGTAAACCTGTACACTTCACATGCACTTGAAAGTCAATTTTCTTGTTTTTCATGGTACTTTGTTTTTTTGGATTTATTTTGATATGTTGATGTAAATCTTTTCCTTATAATTCTGAATGGAGATGTACTCACTTCAAATGGTGCATTTATTTTATTCATTCACTCCAACACTTTTCTACCTTTGTAATGCATCCTATGAATGCTATATAGCTTCTTGTTGTTTTTAATTTTTACAATAAATGAAGTGGAGCATATAAAAGCCACAAAGAAGCGAACACCTTCTTCACAGTCAGGTATTTTCTGTGTGATCTATATATGAGGAATGGATACTTGAATGTAGCTCAAAGTAAGTGAATGTTTAAGCCACGACAAAAATTAAGCATTGAATGTTTAATGCAACATTGTATATTGATCAGTCATCCCTAATAAACATACTACAAAATAAGTGATGTGAGTGAAATTCACATCCTTGCATTTTCCAATATGAAAAGAAGCTCCTTGCTCTACAAACTAACATCTAACTAAAAAGAACTACTATAGTTAATTAAAAATTAAAATGCGATCGAGATCAATACTACCCAAATGTAAAGCTTTGATGAGTTTTTTCCTTGCCCTAATTCTTCGTGTTGCTCCCATCAGAAAGAGGAAGAAGAGCCCTAATTCTTTGTGTTGCTCCTATCAGAAGGAGGAAGAAGAGCTGACTTAGAAAGTTAAATATGATGTGGCAACTTCTCACTAACATGGCATCTTTAGGTGATGTGTCTGATGAGTGCTTGAGTATTAGTAATACGAAGTATTCTTTTCTTACATTGAGAATTACTTTTCTCAGATTTTATCACTCATGCATGTGCATTTGTGTTCTTTTGCGCATTTAGGGTTGTGGAGACAAGTATGAAAGAAAAGAACCAAAAGTAGATCGTGGATGCATTTTTGTTGATGAAATCTTAGAGTGAACAAACACGAAGACACAAGTTGTGCTCAAAGACATATGAGTGTGTGCCAACCTCCATTGTGCTCAAGCAAATACATAGTTTGGAGGGGCACAAGGGCAGTCACACTCATGTGTTCCGACTTGTGCATTACTAGCAAGATCTTCATCAATGTGACTTTAATTGAAGACACAATACGATCTACCGCATGAATGTGTGCTCATTCATATAGCCTCGATGATAAGTGCGGAATCGGGAGTATTTTGGTGAATTACTGTAGCAGTTCACTATAGCAAAAGTACTATAGCAGTTACTGTTTATAGCTCGCAAAAATTGAATTCCTGAAAATTCACATGGGCGTGTGGAATTTCCACACGCTCGTGTGGATGCCCGATTCCAGCCCTATTTAAATCGTGACTTAGAGAATCTTTTCCCAATCTTTTTCCCATCTTTCCCCCATCTTTGGAGGTGCTTGCGGCTAAGGTTTGGAGAGGTTTTGGCTAGGCTTTTAGAGTGGTTATACGGCCTTCGACACCACGTTCCTTAGGAAGATAGTTATTGGGGGAGCTTTCGTCGGCATCGATTCAGAGAGATGTGCCCTAGGCTTAACGAAGGAACCTTTGGAGAAGACGAGGCTACTCCATAAGACCATCGATACGGACTACAATGGGCCTTTACTTATGGATTGCATGCTTTTACATTCGATTTCATTATTAATTGTATCTTGCTCTACGGAGAGCTAAACCCTTTGTGGGTGCTTGGACTTGTAAATCCTAGAATGATTTTGTTTCATTGACCTTTTATTATGTTTCTTTAATTGATGTTTTATTGAGTTCCAATCTTGAATGTTTGTTGAGTTGATTTTCCCTTAGAGTGACACTAGGGTTGAGAATCCATCTTGGTAATTTTTGTGGATGAGTGACACACCGTGACGGTTAGACAAAGTAAGGTTGGAGAGGGTTGAGAGGGTGAGTCGAGAGGTAGCAGAACGTCCCCTTTCTCTTCTGATGTAATTTATCCTACCTCCGTGTTCTAAGAGTTCTTTGCGGTTATAATAGAGTGAAGTGCTAAGAGAGGAACTCCGTTGGGGCTTAGTTACGCAAGCAACAGAGTGAAGCATTGTAGTAATCCTTAGTGCTTGTGATTAATTGTAACTATGGGTCTTTCGCCTGGACCAAAGGGTTAGATCTATATTAGGGAATATGGTTTATCACTTGGAGTCCCCAAAGCTTCTTGCAACCCCATATAGTGTGAGGCGTCGAGAGTACTTCTTTCCGCCGGGGCATAATGTAGGGTTAGTCACGGTTGACCTTAGGTTTGGGACCGTGTGTTATAGGATTTTCACGACTCATTAAACATCAGTTAAGGGACATAATGATTGATCTATCATTTGAAATAATAGTCCTTGGGTGAGCAATGTTCGGGTGCCCCATTTTCTATAGATTGCCTCTCCTACTTTTCTGTTGCGTCTCTTTCTTCTTTGCTTTATTTCTATTCGCATTGATATTGTTCACACCACTTTGGAATCATTTTCATTATAGTTAAATAGCAATACTTGTGCTTCTGAGCACTATTCCCTGTAGATGCGACTACCCACTCACCATGGTATTTTATTATTTCAAAAACCCGTGCATTTGCGGTACGATTACACAAAGGGGTGTGTCAGTGTCCATGCCAAGTAGGCACTCTGACATGCCAATTTAGAGCTAAGTCAAAAATTCCGGCGGCCATATAGGACATTTGGCGCTGAAAAGAATTGGATGACTGCCGCGTGAAAAGAAAAATAAGTTGGGTGACCATTTTGATGCATTTCTAAATTCCATGACCAATTTGAAAATAGAGAAAAGTTGAGTGCCCTACTAAAAATTTACCATATATATATTGGAATAGATATCAAGCTCAATTTTTAAATCTAATGCAACCTCCTCACATTAAAATGTTTCTAGACTAACAATTTCTTGAGATATCACTGGTCAAAATTAAATTTTTAAGTAAGATCATCATTCATTGATAGACAAATTAAAAAATTCATATCGACATAAATCTAATAACCAAACAATCTTCACACGGCAGAAGGAACCCCATTGTCATAATGGTCAAACAGCTAAAGAATTTGATTCCTAAGAGGTCAAGAGTTCATATCTCATATAATCTATAGTTAAAGTCAAGGGATACGTAGGGATATGCGTTAGTTTATTCACATTATAAAAAATTAAAAAATTAAAAAATTAAAAAAATTCTCAACAAACCACATCAAGATGCAACAAGCCAATTGATAATAAAAATCAATTTTTATCCATGAAGCACTTTTAAATGCGGAAATAAACAAGATGATGATGATAATAATAATAATAATAATAATAATAATAAAGGTATAATCACCAAAATAGTCCCTATACTTTTCTCTCTCTTCCCTTTTCATCCCTCTGTTTAGAAATGCTCCCAACTAGTCCTTTTACTTTTGAAAATGTGCCCACTTAGTTAGAAATACTCCCAACTAGTCCATCTACTTTTAAAAATGCGCCCACTTAGTCTCTCTAGTTGAATAATTTTTAAAAATAGAGGGACTAGTTGGGAGCATTTCTAATTAAGTGAGCACATTTTTAAAAGTAGAGGGACCAGTCGGGAGCATTTTTGAGTAGAGGGACCAAAAAAGAAGAGAGAGAAAAGTAGAGGGACCAATTAAGGTATTACACCTAATAATAATAATGAGATGTTTAAAGCCCTTTCATTCATGGAATCACTTTTATATGAATCTGAAAGTAAAATAATAATTAACGATTTGGAATTTTCATGAGATGTTTTAAACCAATTTTTAGTAATTAACGTTTAAGACAGAATCCTATTTTTCATTTTAAAAAAATTAAGAATTAATAACGTTTCTTTCCTACCCACTGAAGGAATTGCCCTTTTAGTAAAAAAAATAACAATTCATTTAATTTTTTTTTAGAAATAAATTAAAATTAATAAACATTTCAATTTAGATCACTATTTACTGTACCTTGGTTAATATTTGATGCCTTTATTAATACTTTAGTTGAGGTTGTTTATTCTTGTTGTATTGGATGGTAAATTAACTCTCACTTATAGATTAGATATTTATATGAATAATCATTTTTAAAAAAAATGATTATTCATATAATTCATATAATTTTTTTTAGAAATAAATTAAAATTAATAAACATTTCAATTTAGATCACTATTTACTGTACCTTGGTTAATATTTGATGCCTTTATTAATACTTTAGTTGAGGTTGTTTATTCTTGTTGTATTGGATGATAAATTAACTCTCACTTATAGATTAGATATTTATATGAATAATCATTTTTTAAAAAATCAATTATATTAATATAAACATAAATAATAATAAATTGTATTGGTTTTCCTCTAATACTACATATTTTTATAAGGGAAAATTACTGTTTACCCCTTGTGAATTTCAAATATACCTAAACAGTCCCTCAAACTTTGCCAAACCCCGAAAAATACTTCCGTTTAAGTTCCCTTTTACCGCCTACCGTTCACTTCAAATGGATCAATGATATGAAATTCTATTTTTGCCCTTGAAAATAGTGGGGAAAAAGCCGCCCAATCACATCATGTCCGACCTTTATACATACAATTTTGCATTTTTTTTCCTTTATGCTTGCTTTATGTCAAACAAAGTTTAGAAGGCTCAATCACATCTTATTCTTATTCTCATCATTTGGTTTGTTCGATTTGAGTTTTGCCAGTTTCCTGATAATGTGAAACTTTCTTTGTTGCTTTCACTTTGATCATTCTGCGGGAGGAAGGGAGTAACATAATTTATAAAAATGCATGTTTATTATGGAGACTTGTTGTGGTATTGCTAGATACGGCGGGGAGGGACGAGTGTTAATGTTAACGGCGCTGACTTGTTGGGAATCAGTGTTAGCTAAGATATGTTAATGATGTGTTCTCAATATTTCCCGTGTCAGGGTGAAGTTCTTCACACCGGATGGGTTTAAATCGGTTTGTCCAACAGAAAACAAAGTTGACTTCCAGCGGATGTGTCACGTGTACTTTATCTTCAAATATGTTGTAGTCGATCTTGTTGTCGAGACAGACGATGTGCCATTTTCGAATCCTACTGAAAACGAGTTCCTTTCCTTGTAAAGTTTTTTTGTTTTACGTTTATTAACTTGTATAAGTTACTTATTATTTAATTATGCCAGTCACTATTTAAATATATTAGGTTTACATTTAAACATTATTTTCTCCGTTTAATTAATTCTGTCTCTATTTAAATATTTGAATCAACATTAACTTTTTAATTTGTCATTTAAACACTTTATGTTTATGCTTAAATTATTGATCGTTTTCGTTTAAACTGAAGTGTTGGCAGGAATTCGGATCCTGACGGTGTGGGATGCCTTCTTTCCTCATCAGATCAATCTGAAGTGTTGTCATTAGATATCGGACAACGTTTTGATGTCAGCTCAAGGACCGACCCTTATACAAGTCCATCGACATTTAGGAGTACATGTATTCAAATGTCGCAGAGTCATTCAATGCGTGGATCAAAAAAGTGCGGCATTTATCGGTGACGAAAATGGTTCACTCTATAAGATATGTTCTGTGTTTAAATATCGTGATCTTCATTTAATTGTCTACAATACTATTTAAGTATTAGTGTCTTTGCTTAAGTATCAGTGTCTTTGTTTAAGTATCAGTGTCATCGCTTAATCATCGGCCAATAGAAATTGTTGATGCTACAGATGGCAAGCTTATGGTTTCTCGTGCACAAGAATTAAGGTCGCCATTAAATTTTCTAAAATTTAACATAAATATTGTAAGCATATTTATTTTTCCTCGTTATCAGTCAAGTCGGTCCCCCGTGCGTTCTTCCCTTTTTATCCTCGGATCTGAAGCGTCAACCGGCTTGTGGACTTCACACCATAAATGAGAAGGAAGACCTCTTCCCCTAGACACCTCCTCCTCCTCCTCTTCTTCTTATCGGTTGAGTTTCTCTTTCATGTGTCTAGGATATTCTCTTCAATCAGGCCACAAGTTAAACTATCTGTTATTGCCTAGGTCGAAATGCCCACGTAATTGCCTGAATGCGTGGATTCTCTAGCGGAGGATGATGGGCATTTCGACTTGGGCAAGAAAAGAAAGTTAAACTATCTTTTCACTTATTGCTTGATTGCGGAGGATTCTCTAGAGGAGGATGACCATGACACATCAATTATATTTAACCTTTTTCTATTTAAATATCAGTGTCTTTGCTTAACCTTTTTTAAGTGTTCGTTTTCTACATTGTATAGGTTCAAGTTGATGCGCATGTTATGCAACTGCCTTGAGCAAGCAAACAAATGGGACACCGACTTTTGCCCGTACATACACTCGACTGTAGAGATACTTGTTGAGGAAAGCCGAAAATGTTCATGTTGGTATTGTAAATGTTGGTCGTTGTTTTCATGTTGGTCGTTGTGTCGATGATGTTAATAGACGAAAGAGGCATTGTAAATGAACAAATATTTTAATAGAAACAAACTTATTTGAGTGTTAACTTTTGATATTTAAATAGAGACATTCTCCCTTAACATTTTAAACAGAGACAGTGGTATTTAAACGGCATTGCAAATAAACAAAAGGTTATACGGTATTTAAACTTACTTAATAAACGGCTTTGCAAATAAACATAAGGTTAAACGGTATTTAAACTTACTTAACAAACGGCATTACAAATAAACAAAAGGTTAACCTAAAATGCTTCGTATTTAAACAGAGACAGTTGTATTTAAGAAAAACAATGATATTTAAATAGAGAGACAATGATAATTAAACAATGACAATGAAATTTAAACAATATCAATTATATTTAACTAAGATAGAGGAAATGTTGTTTAAACAGAGAAAAGTAGGAATTAAACAAAATTAATTATATTTAAATGCGAGACAATATTGTTTACATGGTAATTCTGTTTGACATAATTACATATTAACCTCTTTCCACCCCGGTCGAGGGATCCCCTTTCTTAATGATACGGGCTGCGCTCCTCTCTTTAAGTCTGATATTAAAGTGTCAACTTTTGATATTTAAACAGAGACATTATCTCTTAATGTTTTACTTACACATTTTGAGGAAAAAAACGCATTGTAAATAAACAAAAAGGTTAAACAACCCGCTTAGTATTTAAACAAATACTAAGGTATTTAAACAATAAACAATGATAGCTAAACAAAGAGACATTGTTTTTTAAACACAGAAAATTATAATTAAACAATGACAGTGATATTTAAACAAAATTAATTATATTTAAATGATTTACAATGTTATTTTCACTGTAATTCTGTTCTACATAATTACAAATTAATCTCTTTCCACCCCGTCCGAGGAATCCCCTTTCTCAGTGATGCCGGTTGCGGTACCTTCCTTAAGTATGCGGGTAATGTATTTTAGGCGCCAGTAAGGGACGTCTGCTTGCGGTAGCCGTAGTTTTTCATCGTTGAGTAGTTGTTTGATAAACCGCATGACATAGACGGTGCAGTCGACACTTCCTCATTTTTGCCTTGCGGTATCAGTGTCATGAATAAAAGAGTAAGTGAGGGCCACGGAGTCACCTAGGTCCATATCGACACAATAGTCAAATAGCCTCCGTTGTCGAGATTTAAAATTTGACGTTAGAATCCCGACTAATATAGCACTATTTATAAAACTCTAGTTATCAAAGCACTTACCATCTCTCCGGCGTCTCTCTCGTACTCCTCACTTTCGGCAGAAGTATAGTGCATGTATTCTTCCTTGTCGGTATCAAGAACGACCAAATGGAAGTGGCCATTCATGATGATTGGCAGGATGACTATGTCAACATCATGCAGGGTACTCGCGGAATCACCCATCATAGCAAGAGCCATTTTAATGGCATCCACCTGCTTGGACATGAATAGTGCCAGCGGTCGGGTGATGGAAGCGAGCTTCGCATATGGATACGGTACTTTTGTAAGAGATTTTTGGATTATACAAATGAATGCGTCCATCACATCATCTGCCAACATTTCCTTCCCATCCAGCAGCATGTATAGGCTGGATCGTGTTGAACTGACACAGTCATTCCTCCATACGACAGTCTTGTCATTAAATAGTAAAATATAAAGTTAAAGGGAGCCAATATAAGTTAAGTGGTAACACATATTTGTAAACAGTAACATAAATATTTAACTGGTGAGTAAAATATTTAAATGGTATCTCATAAAGTTAAATGATACCAGCTATATTTAAATTATAATGGAAATACTTGATACTCACGAATCCATCATGCAATTAAAGTAGATCTTTAATAATTCCTACTCGAACAAGTCGAGGCGCCACTATCCGGTGTATCTTCTCTTCCTCACTAGAAAGTTCATCCGCACTTGTTCATATTGTTGGTCAGCGAGGACCATACTGGCAACCGCAGCACTGGTTGTTCTTTTTTCGCTGACGTTGGCTTGCCCCGCGTAAGCATCATCGGCAGCTGTTGTTGAATGTTGTGGGAGAGTTTCTCCTTCCGATGTGGCAGTGTCGTCCGCCGGTATCCACTACAGTTGCAGCTTCTTCCGGATCAATTTCCTCAGACGTTGCAGTTGTAGCCGGCCGATCAACCGCAGGTGGTGCTGCTGTTTTCTTATCATGGGCCGGTGGAGGGAGAGACATTATTAATTTTCTTATGTTGCCAATTCTCTATAGCCATTGCCCTCTTCGAACGGCCGAGCCAATGTAGTCTTCGTCATCAAAATTTGGGTTTTTTCGGGTGGCGTCCGTGTCGTCTGCTTCATTTGTTTGTAAGGATGACGCATTCGCTTGTGCCCGTCCTTCCAATGCCTCCACTCGAGCAACAAGCCATGGGAACTCGATTAGCAGTACCTGGCACGCTTGTAGTAGACGTGCAGTAACATCGTCCCCAAGGGGGGCTGTAGCTGTCGGGGGAGGGGGTGGTTATGGGGCAATAGCATCCCCCGGGCAGATGGCCCGAATGAAGATTTCTTCATCCGCATCAGCCGTGACCAGCTCAAGAAACTAACATAGATGAAGAACACAATGTCAGTGAAAGCGTTCAATTTAAACAAAAAGAAATTGTTTCAAAAAGTTAACTCAAATATGTAAACGGTTGATGTAGTATTTTAAACGATATGTCATATAGTTAAACATAGTATATATTTATTAAACAATAATCATACTATTTAAACATAATACCTTTATTTTTAAACCAAGACTCATGATTTATTACCTCCATTCCTTCGAGCGATGACAATATGGCTTCTATCGTCGCTTGCTTCTGGTAACTATTTTCATCGTAGCACAGCATCCTTACGATCTTGCCAAATCGCACCTTCTTCTCAATGCCGGTCAGCTCATAAAACCATATTATCAGCACCACCGAGCAACTTTCGAGATACCCGTGTTCGTCTTCTTCCCGGTGCATCTCGCTTTCATATCGTCCCATGGCAGGTAGGTCATCGACATAGTCAACTATCCAGCTTAGAACTGAGCACGATGTGTTTAGGAAGAGGATTGTCCCCATGAGGTACACCATCAGAAGCTTGACAAAATTTTCTTCATCTTCCCGCTGCTGAACAAGTTGCGCAAGTCTTCTCTTTATGTAGTCTCTGTGTCTCTTGTATGTTTTAGAAAAATATCTATCTTCAAAAGCGGAGTGTGCTTTCTTCTTTTTCTGAAATATGACTGCATCTCCATCGCAGCGCAGTCCAAGAATTAGAGCCACATCTTGGGGCCTAAAACTTACCAAGCTTTCCCCTATCCTGAATTTGTTGGTGCGTCCATCATATCTCTGCAGCACTGAATCAAGGAGGGCCTTCTCTTGGAAGACAGCTTCAATATCGGTGAATGATGCAAACGGTGTCGTCCGGATTATCTCCCAATGTCGTCCGCTCATGTGCACTTTCAACTCAGCCATAGTCTCCACTACCGGTGTCAAGTAGCATCGCCCATTAACTAGGTTGACCGCCATAATTAGAAGCCTGCGAAGATGACCATAATTTAAACATTATGCATATTTATTTATGTAGAAGGTAATATTGTTAAATGGTGACCTAATGGTTTAAACATAAAGCAAAATGGTTAAACCGAAATAATATCTCTTAAATGATGCATCAAATGTTTAAATAAAACACCATTACTTAAATGCAAACCTCATTTTTAAAACGGTAACCATGTCAACATACAAAAAAAAAAATGAAAAACGAAATTGAAAATGAAAACAAAACCCTATCCGATGATTCTTCCTGCAGACTTCAATATCATCCAATAAACACAACCACAAAAAACAAAAAAACGCGGAAAATCTCTTTGTCTAACACAATCATTTATCATAAAAAAATAAAATAAAATAAAATAAAAACTAACGACACAATTGTGCCAATGGTGTCCAATACCTCAAATTGCAAACTGATAAAATGCCGAATGGTTGAGCGAGAATTCATCTTAGAGACAATGGTGGAAAGAGAAGAACTTTAAGACAAGAATGGTCAGGGCGAGAAAAAAAGTTAAAGAGGCAAAAAGAGAAAAAAGGTATAACCGGCGGCAATAATGGTTCTCTATAGGGATTACCCCCTATCGGTCACTTCAAATAGGCCATGTTATGAAATTCCATTTTTTCCCTTGAAAATGGTGGGAAAAAAATCACTCAATCACTCAATCACTTTGATCATTCTGCGGGAGGGAGGGAGTAACACAATTTATAAAAATGCAGGTTTATTATGGAGACTTTTTGTGGTATTGCTAGACACAACGGGGAGGGACGAGTGCTAATGTTCATGGGGCTATCTTCTTGGGAATCAGTGTTAGCTGAGATATGTGAGTGATGGGGTCTCGATATTTCCCTTGTCATCGTGAAGTTTATCACACCTGATGGACATAAAACGGTATGTATAGTAGAAAACGAGGTTGACTTCCAGCGCATGTGTCACGTGCACTCCATCTTCAAATGCGCTGTAGTCGATCTTCTTGTCGAGACAGATGATGTGTTGTCGCATCCTACTGAAAATGAGTTCTTCTCATTGTAAGATTCTTTTCTTTTATATTTATGTAGATGTTCGAGGTAATTATTGTTTAAGTATCCTAGTTTCTACTTAACTATATCATGTTTCCATTTAAAAACTGGAGTAACCGTTTAAATTATTTTGTTTAAGTTTAAATGTTTTGTTTAACATTTAACTTTAGTATTTTTCGTTTAAAATGTTTTGTTTTCGCTTAAAAATATTTATCGTCCTCGTTTAAACTGGCAGGAATTCAGATTCTGTGAGCGCTCCGGTCCCACTCCATGGCGACCCTGACGGTGTGGGATGCCTTCCTTCCTCGTCAGATCAATCAGAAGTGTTGTCATTGGATATCGGACAACATTTTCAAGGCATTGAACATTTCAAGGACGCACTTCGAAATTTCTCAATCAAACGAAATTTTGACTTCAAATTCATAAAGAATGAAAAACACCGAGTGACTATAGAATGTGCTGCCGATGGTTGTCAATGGCGCCTTCATGCCTCAAAAGAATATAATAAAATTACTTTCAGAATCAAGACAATCAACCCGTCGTATCTGAAAGCATCCAAAAAATGGGTAAGCACATGAGTGGTTCAGAAGCTCAAGGACCGGTCCTTGTATAAGGCCATCGACATTCAGAAAGACATGTTGCGGGAACATGGTGTCCACATTCCATACAAGCAGGCTTGGTTGGGAAAAGAGCATGCCTGGGTGATCCTCGACGGCAGCAACATCTCCAGCTATGATTTGTTGCTTTGGTACGTGGATAAGATGGTTGAGACAAACCCCAGCAGTATTGCGGCTGTGGAGAGAGACAGTGAGCATTTTAAACGTGCATTCTTTTCTTTCAGTACATGTATTGTGGGATTCAAGAGGGCTTGCAGGCCGTTACTATTTCTTGATGGTACCCATCTCCTTGGAAAGTATTGGGGTACTCTATTGGGTGCCACAGGCAAAGATGGAAACAATGGTTTTTCCCACATCGCCTTCGGTATTTTCGATAACGAGACCGATGCCAATTGAACTTGGTTCATTTTCCAAGTTAGGCGATGCTTTATACGATGACGGAGATTATCAAGAGATAATTACATTTGTGTCCAACAGGTCTAAGGGCCTTATCAACGCTATTGCGAGAATCATCCCTTCTTCCCCACATGCATAATGCCTTCGACACTTGGAGGTCAATTTTATGAAAGCCAACATCAGACTTGGGAAGGCAATGAGGGAGGAGTACTGGTTTATATACTTTCGCATTGCGTGGGCGTCCACGGCTAAAGAATTCGATGATACCATCAATGAACTGCATGCCACATCACCAGAAGCCCATTACTGGTTTATTCATAAATCGGATATGTCGCATTAGTCGAATTATCTGTTCAGAGGTGAACATTGGGGCGAGATGTATTCAAATATCGCAGAGTCATTCAATGCATGGATCAAAGAAGCTCGGCATTTACCGGTGACGAAAATGGTCTACTCCATAAGGTATTCGACTATTAATTTCATTTTCATTTAAGATTTCGTCTTATCCTTTAAAACTCTTCAGTACTGTTCAATTATCAGTTGTTGTGTTTAACTATCTAGCTTATCATTTAACTTATTAAATTACTGTTTCATAAAGCGTGTTTCTGTTTAAATATCAATGTGTATGCTTTAGCTTGTGTATGTGTTCATAGTCTATGTTGTACAAGTTCAAGTTGATGAGCATGTTATGTAATCGTCGTGAGCAAGCTAACAAATAGGAGACCTACTTATGACCGGACATACATTCGAAGATAGAGATATTTGTTGAGGATGGCCAAAATCTTCGTGTTGGCCGTTGTGTCGATGATCGTTATAAAGTGATTAACCAGTGCTCATACTCTATAGATCTTGCCATAAGAACTTGCTCATGTCGCAGATGGCAAGTTTATGGTATCCCATACAAACACGCTTGCGCTGTAATAATGCATACAGACACCAACGTTCATCGATTTATTAGTGGGTACTTCACTGTCGACAATTACAAACTGCCGTATAAGGAAGTTATATTCCCCATACCCGACAATGACAAGCCAACGGAAGGAAATTGTAAACTGCGTTTGTAACCGCCTGAGATAAGAAGGCAACTTGGGCGTCCCAGAAGAAAGAGGATCGAGTCTTAAGCGTCTGAGGTCCGTGAGTTACACTGCAGCCACTGCCACGCGTCCGGTCAACACTGATATTTAAACAATTACATTTTAAGTTAAGAAAACAAAGTCAAGTACACAAGTATACAGACTAGTAAATGAACACCAGTAAATTTACAATGAAAAATTTGTCATTTTCTAGTTAAACAATGAATTTAATTTAAATTTGTAACGACAAAACTGTTTTTTATATATTAAAACAAACAAGATCATGTCAATTCTATTTCCCCGCAGTCAAAGACCACCCTTTCTCCTTCATGCCGGCTGCACTCCCTTCCATAAGTATGCGGGCAATATACTTTACTCTCAGATAAGAAATGTCCGTTTGTGGTAGCCGTAGCTTCTCGTCGAGTAATTGCTCAATAAAATGCATGACATATATGGCGTAGTCGAGACTGCCTCTTTTTTGTCGTGGGGTTTCACAGTCGTGAACTGACTGGTACTTTCCGATCACTGTCTCTCTGAACTCCATATCGATACAAGTGTCGAATAGCGTCCGCTGTCGAGGTAAACAATTTGAGATTAGAATATCGATTATTTGTCAAACACTATTAATCAAAAACTCTATTTATCAAAGAAATTACCATTTCTAACGCTTCTTTATCGTACTCCTCACATTGGCATGAAGAATAATGCCTGTATTTTTGTTTGTTATTGTCAAGGATTACGAGATGGAAGTGGCCATTCATTATTATCGGGAGGATGACAATGTCAACATCATGCACATTATGTGTGGTATCTCCGATCATAGCGAAGGTTGTATCAGCCGTGTCTTCCTGCTTTGACATAAACAGCGCCAGTGGTCGTGTGATAGAGGCGCTTCTTATAAGGATATGGTAGTATGTTTAGCGACTTTTGTATTATGCATACGAAAGAGTCCATCACATCGTTTGACAGCATCTTCTTCCTGTCAAATAGCATAAATAGTGTTTTCCGTGTTGTGCTGATAGAGTCATTCCTCCACACGATAGTCCTGTGGTTAAACGGTAACAGACTGCGTTAAACGATAATGTTAATACTTAAATAATATTTCAAATATTTAAATGGTATTGCACATATTGAAACAGTAACTAAATAAATTAAACGGTAAAATATATGTTTAAACAATAACATAAAAACTCCAAACTTACTAGTCCATAGTCCATAGTATTGGTTGAACCGCAATTGTTTATGGTATTTTTTCTTCTTCGGAACAAAGTCTTTCCGAACTTCTTCATATTGTTGGTTGGCAAGGATCATATCTCTCGTTGTATTTTCAGTGGCGTTCCCTTGCCCCTCGTCAACAGTTGTTTTGGGATCATCATGAGGCACTGTTGTTGACAGTTGTCAGTGTTCATCACTAGCAACATCTTCATTCAATGCGGGCACGACGAGAGCATCAACCCGAGACATATCCTTACATGCTTCTTGTTGTTGTGGGATTGTGTCTGTCTTCGATACAGCACTGTCAATCGTTGGTTCGACCATGATTGTGATTTCATTGACGAGAGAGTCAACGATCTTCTCAACCGCGGCCCGGCAACACCATCAACGAGAGACACATCCTTAGCTGGTTCTTGTTATTCAGGGATTATATCCACCTTCGATGCCCCACTAGGGGCCGCCTGTTCCACCGTAATAGAGATTTTATTGACAACAGAGTCAACGATCTTATCAACCGCGACAATGGCAACATCATCTATGATCTCCTTCACCGTGACGGCCATGTCATCAACGGCTACAAACTCAATAACAGCATCAACCACCGATGGTGCAGTTACTGTTTCATTGTCAACAGGTGGTGGATAGAGAGGCATTATTGTCTTCCTCTTTTTTGCAACTCTCTTCAAACGTGGCCGTCTAGGAATGGCCATCCCGATGAAGTCATCGTCGTCAAATTTTGACACCTCGTTCGTCTGGGGTACTTCATTTGTTTGGAGGGACGACGTAGTCGATTGTGACCGCCCTTCCAATGCCTCAACCCGAGCGACAAGCCGAGGGAAATTGGTAATCAATATCTGGCACACTTGGAGAAAAGTTACAGTGACATTGTCGCCAACTGCCGTCGGGGGGTCAGGGGAGCTGCTATGGTCGGGGAAGCTGTGGCAATTGGGGGGATTGTCGTTGTCGTGGTCGGAAGGGGTGTCGCAATCGGCGGGGTAGGGAAGGGCTTCTCCGGCGCTAAGGAATACGTGCACGTGTTGGGCTGGAAGTAGGAGAATGGCGTCGCGCGCGCACGGAAGAGGTTGACCTCTTATCTTGCCTTCGAGCAAGTGGTTCCGGAGCAATAACATCCCCCCAGCGGTTGGCCTGAGCAAATATATCTTCGTCGGCATTCGCCAGGACCAGCTCAGGAAACTAACATATATAAACAAAACAATCTCAGAAAAATCATTCAATTTAAACAATAACAAATAAATTTGACAATTTAACTTATATATTTAAACGGTATAACAAGTTTTTCAACATAAAACATACTTTTAAAAAACTAAAGAACATATTTAAACAGAAACTACACGTTGTTAAACGCTAAATATTATATTTAAACACTAACTACTATTGTTAAACACATTGTTCATGATTTATCACCTTTTTTCCTTCGAGAGATGACAAACTGGTTTCTATCGTCACTTGCTTCTGGTAAGTATTTTCACCGTAGCACAGCATCCTTGGGGTCTAGCCGAAACGGACTTTCTTTCTGGTTCCGGTCAGCTCGTAAAACTAAATGTTCAGCGCGACCGAGCAACCCTTAATATACCCTGTATTGGTCTTCTTCCCAGCGCATCTAGCTTACACTCGAGCGGTTGCTTGTGGAATGTCCTCCATAAGCCACTTGTGTGTCGCCTGCGCCCATGCGTATCGGCCCATACCAAGTAGATCATCGACATAATCAATGATCCAATTCGGAACCGAGCATGAGGTATTTGGGAAGAGGATTGTACCCATAAGGTACACCATCAGGAGTTTGACAAAATTTTCCTCTTCTCCCCTCTGTCGAACAAGTTGCTCAAGAGTTCTCTTGATGGAGTCTCTATGTCTCTCGTAGGTTTTTGATAAATACCTCTCTTCGAAAGCTGAGCGTGTTTTCTTCTTCTGAAACATGACTGCGTCTCCATCGCAACGCAAACCAAGAACGAGGGCTACATTTTTAGGCCTGAAACTAAACAGGCTTTCCCCGATCCTGAATTTATTACTGTGGCAATCGTACCTTTGCAATAGAGAATCAAGAAGTGTCCTCTCTTGGAATACAGCTTCCAGCTAAGTAAATGCTGCAAACGGTGTCCTTCGGATGATTTCCCAATATCGAGAGGTCATGTGAACTTTCAATTCAGCCAAGGTCTCAACTACCGGTGTCAAGTAGCATCGCCCATTGACTAAATTTGACTGCCATAATCACAAGCCTAGGACAATAACAACACATTCAGCAGTATTCACAATGTTTTAAGTAGAAATAGAGGTTTTTCAACGGAAGCCATCCTCAAATGTTAAACATAGATATAATATGTTAAACAGTTATATAGTTTCTTAAACGGTAACCACGATATTTAAACTGAGACATACTTTTTTAAACTGAGGCATACTTTTTAAAACGGAAAGATCATTTGTAAAACTGCGACCATATCAAATGAAAGGGGAAATGTACATTATAAATATTAAACAAATCATAACAATCAAAAAACTATTTCGATCGTGTACACAGACGAAAATGTAAAACAAAACAAAACCCTAGCCGAGAAATCTCTCTGTAGAATAACAAAACCCCAGTCGAGAAATCCCCCTGCAGACTTCAATATCTTCCAATAAAAACAGAACCACAAAACAAAACCGAAAAATCTTTCTTTGTAACAGAATAGTTAACATAGAACCATAATCACGACTTCTTCAATACCTTAGATTGCAAACTGACGAAATGCTGAATACTTGCGCGGGACTTCTCCTTCGACACACCGGTAGAAAGAGAAAAGCTGAAATTACAAAGGATGTCCCGGTAGAGACAACTTCGGAAAAGGAAAAACTGAAAAGGCGAGTGGAGAAAAGACAAGTATACGGCTCCAGTAAAGTCGTCCCTTGGGATTACCCTAAGAAAAACTCCCACTTCCTCTCAAACGGCCGAACTGTTTGCAGTGCCACGACTTCCCATCCAAGGGGCAATTTCGTCCATAACATTTAAAAATAACTCCGTTAACCACCGTTACATGTTTTGGGGGTTTGGAAAACATTGAATTTAAAAAGAAGGGGTTTTTAGATATTGCCAAATTAAAAGGGTGTTTTTGATAATATTACAAACTTATGGGGTTTTTTTTTATAATTTCCACTTTTTATAATGATTTTTTATAAATAAGTTTATGTAAGTCACTGTTATGGTGGAAATAATTAATTAAAAATTTCTCTAGAGTCTAAACATGTAGAATTTGTTGATGTCTGTTGACTATAGTAAACTGATTTTTATAAACATTTCTAAATAACTATGGGCACCTTGTCACATATGTTACATGATTTAACCAACTAAGAGGAACGCCCTTTCTGTAAAACATTTATTATAATTTTTATTCTAACTAAATAATTAAAAAAACAATATCTTTAATCTAATTTTACGTTAAACAGTACAAATAAATTGATTATAATCATTTCATCGCTTACCTAATTTTTCACAAAATAGATTTTGGTGAAATTTAATTAAAATACTGAAATGCCATAACAATTTCAAACTATTTTCTAATTATTTCCTTTGAAAAAAATCTTACATATATAGAAAAATTAAAAATTATGTATTTATCTTTATAAATAATGTATTTGCATGTGACTCCTCATGAATCTAAGAAAAATAAATGCATGTAATTATATTATTTATTTGCATATGCATGCATATACAATCTTTTTATGGTATATCCATGCATTTAAAAAAAAAAAATTTAATGCAGCATCCATCGCCCTCATTCAATCAAACTGGCAGTCGCTCTCATTCGATAAATTCAATTAAATTTGATTATTTTTCTCCTTTGTGATATATATATATATATATATATATATATAATTTGTATAAATAATTTTTATACATGTAATTGTTATTTTTTATTTTTTATTTTTTATTTTTTATTTTTTATTTTTAAATTTTTATTTTTTATTTTTTATTTTATTTTATTTATTTTTGTATTTATTTTAAGCAAGAGAACAAACCTATAGCTCAAAGGACGTGCACTAAGTTAATGCTCTACGGCCTTCACCTTGAACTAATGGGGTTCGCATAATGAGCCCAACTTTTCATGGAATTAGTGCTTTTACACAAGTTTTGAACCCTCATCGTTTTTTACTTTTCTGAAAATACACTCAAAGCGAGCCGCTATAATTATATTTACATTTTTGATAACTTATGAGTATATTTAGTTAACTAAATAAAGGAGTCCCATAAAAATATGTGAAGTGACCACTTCGACAATTTTGCTCCACTTTTCATGAACCAAACAGTAATCTCTAAATCACATTTACTTTTGAATTTTTTTAAATATAGTTTAACTTTAAAAACTGAATTTAATAATTGAAATCACTTTGCTCCATAAAAATTCTATATATACATACCTAGCAACCACCCATCAGATTTCAACTTTGACTTGTTGTTTATCTTTAATGAACTGTGGACAAATCACTTGTCATGAGGGTGCACATGCATACAATTAATATTTTAGTATATTTGTGCCTTTATTATGCATGAGCTGAGTTTGAATCCATTTTTTTGACAGGACATGAACATCCAACGCAAAAGAAACGGTGCCAATAGACCAAGAGATCATTGACTAAACTATAAACCGATTTTAATAACAAAATATCATGTTTGGCTACCTCCTTTTATGATAAAGACTTCTTTTGAGGTATGATATAGGATGGAAAGCCTTTAATAAGAGCCTCAACACTATATTGTGAGGTACAATATAGGGTGGAAAGCCCTTAATAAGAGCCTCACCATTGCCTCTTAATGTTCACAGAAAAGTCGATAAAACTTCTCTTAAAGACAAACTCCCTGTGAGGTAAATACAATACAAGGTGGAGAGCTCTTAGTGAGAGTCTCATCACTATCTATTTATGTTCAAAGAGGGGTTGATGAAGACTTGGCTTGAAGAAAAACTCCTTGTGAGGTACAATGCAGGGTAAAGAACTCTTAGTGAAAGGCTCACCATTAGCTCTTGATGCACATTGAAGGATCAATAGAAGCCTCTGTTGAAACCTACTATGAGGTCTAATGCAATGACTACTACACTTTGAGAGCCTCATCATTTTCTCTTGACACTCATTAAAAAAAGGTAAAACTTAAAGAGATCGATGATTGATATGGTCTACCACTAGTACTTGACACTTGAGCTCGAGGAAATAATGCCAAGACCTTTTAGAAAAGAAAAGAAATACCCTTAACTAGTGGGTAAAAAGGTTTTTCAAATAGAGGTAAGAGCAAGCTTTTTAAATGATTAAAAAATAAATAAATTAGGTAATGAGGAAAAAAGATCCTTCTCTGACAATGATGCAGAAGGCTTCACAAACGTAAAACATTGAGGCCTTCAAATATCAAAATTATAAAAAGTCTAGTTCCTGATTTACTAATATAAGAAGATATTAACTTGACATCCACAAAATATTATAAAAACAAATAAGTCAGTGCTAAATCACATAAATTTATAAAAATTAAAAAACTTTTAAAAAAATGCATAATATATTCAAAACTTCAAACCTCTGCAATGATAAGAGAATGGAAGATAATATTTTTCTAAACTCGAGAAGAATATGAGAAAATCTCTAAAATCTCAAATTTATGAAATAATAATATAAAAAATTAGAAGAAGGCAAGTGCTTAAAGTACAGTATCTAATGACTTTCAAATAATAACAATAACAATACCTCATTAAGTATTTCATATTTAAACCTATATGCATACAAACACAAACAGAAACTTATGTATATATACCACTATAAAAATAAAATTTTAAAAAGGTTTAATTACCGTACAGGTCCCTATAATTATGTACTTTCTATCTTTTTAGTCTTTCTAATATTTTTTAGTACAATTAAGTCATCATATTTGGTCGAGTTGGGTCATTCCAGTCCACGATAATATTTTAAAGTATAATTAAGTCCTTGCAATTTACACATGTCATCTACAGAGTGGATTAGAATGACCCAACTCGACTAAATATGATGACTTAATTGTATTTAAAAATATTGCAAGAATTAAAAGAGTAGAAAGTACACAATTATAGGGACCTGTACAATAATTAAACCTTTTAAAAACTTTAGTAAAAAAAAATTAAAATTTTAAATTTTAAATAAATATTATATATTTTTATTTTAAATAATTTTAAATTAAAATTAAAATATCAACAAAACCTTGTCCCATCTAAATCTAAAAATCTAGACTCAAATATAAAAACCGTATAATAAATTGGTAGTTATTCACTTGAAAGGACAAACAGTCACAGTAGTTTGGTTGGGTTGACATGCTCATGTATGTTAAAAAGCATATGACTTTCATATATATTTAATAATTAGTTTTTGATGCGTAGAGAGATTAATTGAAAAAGGAAAAAAACAAGAAAAAAAAAAAGAGAAGAAGAGAAAGAACTAGAGCAAGAAGGACATTCAGAACTTAAGAAACATAGTTAACTCTTTCAAATCCGGTTAACCAATTAATTCAAAGATCTTCGGAGAATTCAACACTTCAGATGCTAAAGTGGAAAAAGTTTTGAAATCTCAATGTTCCTCCGAAGGTGAAGAACTGCATTTGGCGAGCACTCCATTCATGTTTTCCCACTTATCATAATCTGCAAAATAAGTGCGTTAGTGTGGAGAACAAATGCCCAATGTGCCCGGCGCTGGTTGAAACTGAGCTTCATCTCTTCTTGCACTGCTCCTTTGCAGATTGTTGCTGGTAAGATTTGTTTGGTCATTCCTTGGGTATCACTGGAAACTCCCTTCTCAAATGGTTCGCAGATGTTCCAAACCTAGTCCTTCTTGACACTTGAAAAGATTTGTATGATTCTCTGGGGGATTTGGAAGAGTCGAAATGAGAAGGTTTGGCAACAAATCCGGTCTCCTCCTATTGTTGTGGTAAAAGAAGCATGTATGTTTTTTTGCAACAATGGCAGGAGGCACACAAGAACTTTCCCAAGCTTTTACCCATGTCAAAGCAAGCTTGCATCCATGGGTTTTTTCAAATGCAATGTTGATGCTGCTATATTTGAACCTCAAAACTATAGTGCGTTAGCATTTGTTATTCATGATCATATGGGAGAATGCAAGTATGCATACCATGCTGCTATACCAGGTATTACTCATTCTCTGATGGTAGAGGCAATTGGTTTTAGAGAGGTACTAAGTTGGCTAAAAAGTTCTCAATTTACCAAGGTCATAGTGGAGTCTGACTGCTTACTGTTCATCCAAGTTTTATCCCAGCTTCATGACAAAAGTTCCTATTTTTATAATATTGTTGATAATTGTCGAGTATTGCTCAAGGAGTTATCCTTCATGTAATTTCATTTTGTTAGACGGTCAGCAAATTTTGCAGCCCATTATCTTGCTCGGGCGGTAAATTCTCAAGCTGTCCACTAGGAGTGGTTTTCCTCTCCCCCAATTTTATGTGACGTTCTGATATCTGATTTTCAATAAATTATTTTCCTTTAAAAAAAAAACTAAAAACTAAATGTTAATAGTAGAGATATGCATTTTAAAAATAAAATGACATAGAACAAAATAAGAAACAAACCAAAGATAAATGTATGCACCAAAATGGACATCCAACTCAGTCCTCATATCCAAAATATCTACAAGCCTTTGCTTCTATGGAAGCCATCCCAAACAATGAGTACTCAAATACAAAATAAAAATGACCCCAAAAATTTTTTAAAAAAAACAGTTATTGCGTATGTCTCTCAAATGCGCCTCGTTTTTTGGAATCTTGTATTTCTACAAAACTTACCCAAATGTGTAACAATTAATATAGTTTTTATCAATAATTATTTACATATATAGGAATGAATATCACTTTCTTTTTTTTTCGTTAGTTTACCTTTAATATTGTTTAATATTTACAACAATGTCATTAACTTCTTAATTAAATCATTTTGTTATGTAAAAGAAATCTAAATATTAACAATTATTGACTAATAAAGTATATATATATATTGAACAATGTGGACAAGTCACCCACCATATTTATATCTCAATCATATATTGAGAGGAAGTAAACCTTCAACCTCTTATATGGGAGTTAAGTGTTGTACTTGCTCGAACATTTCTACCATGTCTCTTATTTTCAAGTGTTTATATAATAAAATTTTATTATATTTGGAAAATCATTATAAACTTTAATAATAAGTTGTTTATATGTTTTTTATTTATTTTTTATTTTTTAAAAAGGTCACAAGTGCCTATCTGTCCTTATGGTGTGCAAGTTGGTTACGAAATCACTTGTGAGTTAATTCCTCTAACAAGAATTCGAATCCTCATCACTCTACACGCCACATGGAAAACTTATTTTGTTACCCCTAACTACTTAAACTAGGTGGCTTTGACATATGTTAAGATGGGCAGAAATTTTAGTTTAATTTTTTTTTATTTTTATTTGTTCAAAAAATGAATGTATTCATATTTAACAAAGCTATTGATGACTTAGCTTTATCATTACAAACTTATCTTTCCAAATTACTATAAATTAAAGTGATGAACTTTTAATATTAATTATGATATTATTCTTTATTTCTAAAATTTATTTTCACTCATGTTACATCATCCTATTTTTTTAAAAATAAAGATATGTTTTCCACTTATTCACATTATAAGCATAAAAAAGTCATGAACCATTCTAATAAACATATGCATGTCATTAGGGGTGAGAAAAAAAAACTCTGATTCTGTGATCCAATGATCTGATCCGGTATTTAATTTTTGACCCCAATTTTTTAAGTACCAAATTTGAAAAACAGATTCGAAAATAGAAGAATTTAAGTCGATCCAAAATCCAAAGGAGGTTCATGGCCAAGGGTAAGGATGTCAAAGTCAGAGTTATTTTGAAATGCGCTGGTTGTGTCCGAAATGGTATCAATAAAGAATTGCCGTGTGTACATTACTATGGGTGGATAGCGGGGATCGAACCCCCATCTTCTCCTTGGCAAAGAGAAATTTTACCATTCAACCATATCAAGTACTCGATCCAAATTTTTAAGATGAAAATCGGATCGGATATGGGTCAAAAGAAAATAAAAACTTGGTACCCGAATTCGATCCGGTTTTAGTATATTCTTTTATATATATATATATATATATATATATATATATATATATATAAATTTAAATTATATATGGACTAAAATGTAAAAAAAAATCCAAATTCATAATCTAATCTCCTTAATAAGCTAAATTTTACTATGGTTAAAAGTTAAAAAAATTCAAATCCCTAATTTAATTAATTTATAGTTATATATATAATAAATTTTATTTTTACAGGGGTAAAAAAAAAACCAATTCCTTGATCCAATCCCTTTAAAATATAGTATTTTTTAGTTCTTCTTGTCTAGTTCTCATCACCCCACGTTGTTTCTCTAGCTTCATTATACTTTTATTTAATTATTAATTTTATTAAAATCAATAATAATATTATTAATTTCTATTTGTTTTCCTCTAATATCTCATAAGTTTCAATAGTTTATTATTAACAATTTAATGAATTCCTCCACCAAAAAAAGGTTGTATACTTCTCATCAAAATGTTCCTTTGCGCCATAGACTTTGTTCCTATATAGCAAATAAATATTTAAAAATTTATATAAAAAAGAAAAACCACGATGACCTTATCACACATGTTGCATGATTAACAATATGAATGTAGCACACTTTTTACAATAGATATATAATTAAAAAACATTTTCAAGATAATTTTGTATTAAACAATATAAATAATTGTTATATTCTTTAAACATATGTAAATAAAATACAAAGAAGAGTTTATCTAAAATAAATTTTAATTGAGATTTAACTAAAATAACAATTAATAATATATATATTTAAAAAATAACTCACAAAATCACTATTCATATAAATTTCAGACCAAATGTGGTGAAGTTAAGGAAAAAACATATATATAAAGATAGAGTTGCTTATTACTATTTGTTTAATATGAAAATTTTGATTTAAAATCATAGTATTTTCTGTAAAAGTGTTTATTTTTAAATTTCTAGAGGACATAGATTTTAACCATTGAAATCCCATTAAAATTTATATTTTAATCGTTAAAAAGAAATTAGAGCATAGAAAATTCACGTGATAGAAGAAAAATAAGCTCAATGAAAATATAGATTTTAATGGGTTTGACAATTAAAAGTTATGTTAAAGAAAATTAAAATTAAAAATATAAAACTTTTTTGTTTATCCCATTATTTTGGTTTTAACTGATTTAGTTGATAAAAAAAATCCTATATTATATGTTCATACGTACAAATTGTATAATAAAAGTAGCTTAATTAAAAAAATAAATTTGAGCAAATGAAACTTTTAATTTAAATTTTTACAAATCATAATGTTCTCTGATATATATTCTTAGGATATTTCCATGTTGGGTTTTTAAATATATACCTGTTAAAATTATTTATCTGTGTTTGTTCAATCAAGATCTATTTAATAAGTTTATTTAAAATGTATTTCTAATTTGAGAAGTCGTTTGAAAATTTTAATTTAAATAAGATTATTTTTAATTATATGGTATCACGAAACTGAATATTAAGTTTTCATGCATTCATAAACCGTTGCCACCAAACTTTAGGTAAATAAATAAATTAATTTCTCAAATCATTACAAATTTACAATGATGTTATATTTAACAAGTTTTTAAATATACAAATTTTGGGCTTGTCCACTAGTAATTATTCGTGTTTGTGATTGAGAGGTCTCGAGATTGAGTTGGAATATCTCTCATTCTCCCCTCTAGGGTTGCATGATGAGGGGTTTATGCTCAAGAGGTCAGTTCTTGTCGACTTTATGAAAAAAATATATTTTTTTAATAACATAAATGTATTCTATTTTTTATAAACTATAAATTTAAATTTTATGTACTCATAAATTTTAATAACCATAAGACAATATAAAATATTAAACCAAAAATCCTATACACAAATTCCAAAGTCATAAACCCTAAATACTAAACTTTAAGTGGATGTATATAAATGAAAAGAAATTAAAAAAAATAATAAATGATATGGATGCCAACTTAGCAATCATTTAGAAAGTTATTCAGGAACTATTTCATGTCAATTATTCAATAAAATTTTCGAAATTAATATTTTCAATTTCAAATCCATATAAGATTCAATTTTAAATGAAACAAATATGCAAAAAAATAAAAAAAAATTTAAAAATTCAAAAATTTAAAAATTTAAAATAAAAAATAAAACATCACAATCTTGTCAGAAGTGGAGGGAAGTTTTAGTATGATAATTTTTGACTTGATATATTAATAGAGTTCAAATACAAAAAAACAAACTTCTCTTACAAGTTAATGGACACAAAATTTAGGTTAGTAAAAAAACATAATATTCGAAGATTGAAGATATTAAAACTCAAGAAACTCAAATGCAAAAATCAAAATAGTTAAGTCAGTGACTCAATGACATAAGAAAGTTATAATTTGGAAATGCATATATCAACTGAAGATTTAAAAATACTGAAAAGTCAAGATTTGGAAATCTCAAGTAAATGGTAAACACAAATTTAAAATAACAAGATACGACGAAGTTAAAGACCAAAAGAACTTCTCCAAAATCTAAAAAATCCCTCAAAACCTTGAATATTTCACACTCATAAGAAAATCTTTGTCATCAAACAACTCAAAAACAAATTAAGCCTGTGATTTGCAAACATACAAAAACTCCAAAAGGTTAAAAAAATAAAATAAAAGGGCTTGTCGTCACTAATAATCAAGAAAAACAAAAGGGTCGCATGCTCTTACTTATGAAGTTATAAGAGACTCAAATCAATTGAAGATAAAAGAAGTATGAAAAACATGGCTTATAGTCTTAGTATCTATATTCAAGTCCATATATATTTTACTTCATAAAATTAATTTGTTATTTTATTTTATTTTATGTTGTTTCTCTGTTGCATTTGATGCTAATCAAATGTTTATATGATAAAATATGAGATAATTGTATTTTTAATGAAAATCATGAACCCAAAAACTATAAATAATGAAAAATTGATTTATGGTTTATTACTTTTGACAATTCAACCTCAATAAAACTGTGCATTAAAAGACAGTTTCTATATTCATCAATACATAACTAAATGTCATACAAGAAAATTAAAATAATTTATATTTACTTTAATATTTTCATGGAAGATAATAAATTTGATTTGATTGCTGAGATTATTGTATTCTATATCTAAAACTTGATAAAGATAATTCATATTTAAATATTTTATTATTAAATAGAACAGAATAGAAAGAATACATTATAATCTTTTTTATGATAAATTTTAATAAAATAATACATTGCAGCTATAAAAGCTCATAATTATGACTTTAAATTTTGATTTGTTAAATATTATGATCAAATGCTGTTGTAATTGCCAAATCTTAGCTTTAACCCTTGATCAAATGGTCATCTTATCTATATATTAACAAATATTGTTTAATAATTTAGATTTGAAATTCATGTGTTATAAATATATTATTAATACTTAATATTGATTTTTCTCTGATATCTCATACCTTCTTCGGATTTAATACAGATAATTTTTTTAGTTAATTTCTTCATAAACAATTGATTGTAAATTTCTCATCAATTTGTTTTTTTTCAAATTTATAAACAATTATGACAAACTTATCATAACAGTTGTGTGATTAACCTTGTAAGAACAATACATTTAATCACATAAATCTTATATATTTACTCTTAAAAAAATATAGTAAAAGAACATATTCCATTTAAAATTAATTTTGCATTAAACTACATGCATTCACATAATTAAAAACCTAATTTCATAGTGGGCTTTTAGTTAAAAGAAATATACATAAATTTATTTATTTATTTATTATAATAATCTATACATCTATATATACTATTAAAGTATAAACTGTTTTGAGAGTGTTTTAAAGAATAATTTTAAGTATTTTGATCATATTTAAATTTATATTAAATATGGTATTAATAATTTAAATTTTTAATTTCTTAATAAATGTTTATAAAACTTTTCAAAACTAAGATATACCAACAGTTTACGTTTAAAGGGTTATTTATCATATTTATATTTATATTTATATTTATATGGTATTAATAATTAAAAATTTTAATTGCTTAATAAATGTTCATAAAACTTTTTAAAACTAAGGTATACAAATAGTTTCAGTTCAAAGGTGTTATTTATAATTATTATTTTACCTGTTTTCACAGAACCGGCTCAATCCTGTTAAACCTGGATGGGTCATATAAAAAAAATGGTGTGGAAAATTGACCTAATTGACCCTATCGGGTACCTGGTTGAACATGGCATCCGGTTTGATCAAACATAGTCAACTAGGAGAATATGCATAAAATTTATTTTTTATTTTTAATGTTGTGTTTTTCCTTAAATTTGTATTTTAAATTATATTAATTACCATGATATATTTGTTGGATTTATTTGAAGTATTAAATTTATATTTATAAATTAAAAGAAAGATTAATTATCTGTTGAACTTTTGTATTATTGTTTTTCATATTTTTAGTAATTTATAATACATCTTATATATATATATATATACACACACAACTAAACTTATACAAATATATATTATATTCATGAACTGTTCAACCCCGATTTTTCCATTGACCCATGACTCAGGAGCATTCCCAGGTTGCACTCCAGGGTCTAGTTTCAAACTTTGCTAGTTACTCCTTAACCATGTATTGGGAGGGAGTTGAACAATTAACCTTGTGTATGGAAGCATCAGAGTTAAATATTTTACAGCTCAGCTATTATGATGGTGGCTTTGATAAAGTGGACAATTAAGCCATTTGCCTCAATTCATGTTTTGAAAGTGTTGATCTCTTAATCTTCCATCCTTCTAATACGAAGGTGATTAGTTTCTAGATCTTAATCCATTTAACATATTTACTAGTATACTTTTCAAAATAAGATAATTCACTTTTTATGCATATGTTACAACAACTATAAAGCTAATAATTTTTATTTTTATTTTTTGTACTTAAAAAATCTAAATTAGTATTTTAAAAGTTTTTTAGATGTATATATAGGGTCCGTTTAGTGGACATGATAGGATATGGATGGATATGATATGAGAACCGGATAAAAATAGGAAAGGATATGGATATGACAAGCCCATATCCTATCTTATGTTTGATGCACACCTGATAAGCCACTAGATAACATTATGTTATCCTATTTTACATTTGAAGTGGACCGGATAATAACAGAATATGATATGAATGATATGTGATATGTAAATAGACAAAATTACCCTTTATAATATAGTTATATATTCTTTTTAAAATAGACTTTTGGATTTATTCCTTAATGATTTAGTTATCGGTAAATTTATTAGTTTTATTATTTTTTTTTAAAAAAAATGAATAACCTATAAATAATGTTCACAAATTAATATATTGATTGCAATATCACCTATTTGCGGAAATTATAATTCATACCTATTTCGCAAAAGAAAATCATACACAAAAACATCAATATAGCACAATAAATAGATCAAATAAAATCAATTTGGAAAAAAAAATCATCCAACTAGAGAAACTAAAAATAAAATATTGTAAAAAAACAGACTAAGATAAACAAATAACCTATTCAAGCACAAAATCGACAAAGAACCCTTCAACTACTCCGGATGCGAAAAACCCTATTTAAAATAGTAAAATTAATGTCATTTCTAGTTGTTGACAAGCCTTTGTCTCAAACATTGGGTTTTAAAGATCAAAAGAAGGGATACAATGAAACAATAAATGGGGGAGGCATACCACATTATAGGGCAAAATAGTAAATTTAATTTTTTATCATATCCTACATGTTTCTATCATGACTCTTTCCACAGGATTAATTATCATGTGACCACAGGATAAAGTGCTCCAATAGGATATGACTATCATATCCTATTGACACACAAAACAAAGGATAATAGTAGGATATAATAGTCTATCATATTCTATCGACCTTATCATGTCCGCCAATCGAGCCCATAGATTACTTCATAATTAATTTTATGAAAAAATATCAATACTAATATTATTAATTTGTATTGGTTTTCCTTTAGCATCTCCTTCTTTTAATTATCATCACTAAACAAATTTTTAATTGGGAAATTCATTTATAGATATGTCCTTACAAATAGCATATTTACACACATATATATATACCCCAATTTCCTCGTGTTATACCCTGAGCCAATGCAGTTAGGGGTGGCAATGTAATAGGTGCATGTGAAACAATAGAGTTATGAAATCCAAACATGTTTATAATTGTAAGATCCCCTAATAATAATAATAATAATAATAATAATAATAATAATAATAATAATAATAATAATAATAATGTTTAGGGCTAAATATATAATTTAATTAAATTCTAGGGGTATATATGAATAAAAAAACACACACACACACACACACATATATATATATATATATATATATATATATATATATATATATATATATATATATATATATATATATAAGGTTCTTAACCTAAATCCATTCTTTTATTTTCTTTGCAAAACAACCAATTTTTCCCATCTAGATCTCACAAATTTTCACTTCTCCTTATTATATCATTAGGAAGATATATATATATATATATATATATATATATATATATATATATATTGGATTAATTATGGGGTAGTTAAATTTGTTTAATAGATCTAAAAATTTATTTTGATATTTAAAGAAAAGCCCATAAATAACTCAAATTGGTCGTAAGCAAAAGATTAATAAACATCATTGTATTCATATGATCAAGTAAAGATTAGAATTTATTTGAGTATGTGTGTTTGGTAATGAGTGAGCAAAAAAAGGGTTAAGTAGAGGGTGCATAAACTTCGGTTTAGTCTTGGGCGAGAGTTAAATAATTTATTTATGCTTATATAGGATTGTATATTTGATTATGTCAATTTATATATATTTGCTTGAGTTGTTGGATTGAGTAATTGCTTTAAGTGCTTTACATATAAATATATGTTGATGCATGTTTCAACATGTAAACACACACACACAGATATATATATATATGATGATGAATTTATTTAGATTGAGAGATTTCTTTGTAATATTAAGTACAATGTTGTTTTTGGATTGATGGCATGTTAAAATTCATGTTGTCATAAGATTTAAAAAAATAAATTATTCTGTTTGAAATGTAGGTGTGTTGAAAGAAGATAATAAAAAATATGTCATAGAGCGAGATTAGTTTGATGTTAAGATGTGAGATGTGAAATAATTGGAAAGAATAGATGTTTAGTGCTTGCCTAGATTGGGTATGTCCTTTGGCCTGAATATAAGCAACGATAGGGTGTCATGCCCATATAGGCGATAATAACAGTACCTGAGATTGATAATATTGGATATGTGTCCATATAAGCGACAATAGCGTATACTGAGGGAGAGAGATATGACCACTAGACCAGAGGCTGATCCTATACATTTTTGTGGGGTCAGATGACCCCATCAAAATTTTTAAAATTTTTAATTATATATATATTATTTAAAAATAGTAGATTGACCCCGTTATTTTGAAATATTGGGGGTAACTTTAGTCTTTTTAAGATAGGTTTCATCGATATATTATATATATAATAATAATATAATATAAAGCTGATTTAGGAAAGAGTAGAAAAGGTAACATTTGTTTTAGTCTTTAGTCTTTACTCTTTCCCAAATCTCAAGCTTTCTTTTCTTTCTCTTTAGCCCTTCTCTCCTTGGTCCCTCCCAGTTAAGCTCTCAAAACTCAAAAGTTTAAATCTCTTTCAAAAAATTTTCATCAAGCCACCCACCAGACAATCTAGACCACCACCATTCTGATTTCTGAGAGTGATGTAAGCACTCTTCACCATCTCTTAATTAGCGCTTTCTTTGATTGCTAACCCGATTAAATCATTGGACATACTTTGATATGTTAAGTAGGGCCCACATAAATAAATCGGAATAAGAGATGACAATAGAGAATATGATACATAATTTGAGATCTTTAGATTGGTATGATTGATTGTGCATATTATTTGATTGTTCATATTATTTGACTGTTCATATTATCTATTATAAGAATTTAATTGATATGGATAATTGCATGTTATTAAGATTATCTATATGATTGTATAAATATTGTACTTACTGAGTCGACAGCTCACCTCTTGCCACCCATTTTCAGTAGTAGACTATGAAGGTTCCATTTTGGTTAGCAGTAGTCATTTACTCTATTAATCAGGTTAGCCATCACATGGAGGCTCATTCCACTCTACATTATGATAGTTATTGTTTTATTAAGTTAGATTTATTACTTTAGGTTGAATGCAATAATTTATAAAACCTAGAATTGTTGATGTTTGGGTTTTGTGAGACATTATGCTAGCTTATTTATTTATTCATTCATTTATTTGATAAATGCTATAAAAAAAAAGGGTGGTATAGAAATTTTCAAAGCCAATCACATTGTATTTGAACCTATATATCATATTCCTTTAATATTTTGCTGCATTATCAGACCCATTAGATCATATTTTTTCCATAGTTTGCCAGACTATTAGATCTACTATGTTGTCATATTCATTGGATATAATCTGCTTTAGTTTGCCGTATTACTATACCACTATGACATACTATAAGATCAATGAGATCATAATCCTTTCTTACTTTGCCATTTTGTTAGACCCATTAGATCATATTCTTTCTACTGTTTGACACATTGCTTAATCGTAGAAATGAGTATGTCAATGTAATGGATGTAGAAGTTATAGTGGAATGACAACATAGTGTGAGAAGTCAAAATAGTGGAGAGGGAGAAATGGAAAACATAAACAAAAATGAATTAAAGATTTAAATACAAGAAGAAAAAACAATAGAAAAAAGAACATGTCCAATAAAGAAGAAAGAGAAGATCAACAGTAGAAAAGTGAAAACAAAAAATAGAATGGGGAAATCGCGCTACAAAGAAAAACGCTTATTCATGACACATAAATTTCATGACACGTAAAAAATATCGAAAATTATGCATACAAATTACAACAATAAATGACAAAAACCAAAAACGTCTAGAAAAAAATCTAATCATATTCAGAAAAACGACTCATCCTGAAACGTCGCGAAAAATACGTCACAAAAATTTTCGAGCGTCCAATATGTAATTAATTCATGACACAAATCATGATACATAATTTGAATGATTTATCTAGGCTCAGAAAACGTATTGCAAAAAGTTTGAGCTTATTATTTTAAAAACTATATGAAAAACAATAATAAAAAAAGGAACATTCATAAAAATAATAATAATAAAAACAAGGAAAGAAAATGACCTATAAGCAATGTTATCATACCAAAAATTAAAAGCCTCCAACTCAATCCATAAATATCCCCTTCCATATAATTTTACTTATATTTAATAATATTCATCCGTTTATATATATACATTATTTTTTTTAAAAAAATCACTGTTTAATTAAAACAAATTAGGTATCATAATTAAATTAAATTAATAATAATTTAATAATATAATAAAAAGATATTATATAATCTCCACCTTCTCAATCTCATCCCAAGCTTCTTCAACATCCTTGTCTTCCTCCTCCTCTTCGATCTCGCTTTGCCACTTTCCGCCCTCCACTCTCAGTCTCGTGCTTGGAGATCTGAAGCTCGCCATCAATGGTGTCTCCCCGGATCCTCCCTTCTTCTCTTATTCAGAAGCTCGCAGCCTTCAAAGACCCCGCTCCGATTCTTCCGATCTCATCCTCCTTCCCTCTCGACTCCTTCGCCTCCAATGCCCACAGCTCCGGATGACGATTTCGACTTTGGCGTCGACGGCGATGGCGCTTTTGAGGCCGTCGGTGGCCTCCTTGTTGATTCCGGCTGCGTTGAAGACTACGAAGAAGGCCGATTGGTATATCCCTAGCCATCTTGGATTTTGATTCTTGATTTTCAGGATTCTTGTTTTTGATTTCATATTGAAACTTTTTTTGCTTTGCTTTCTTTGAATTTTATATTAGGGCTTTAGAAATTCTAGAATCAGAGGTTTTTTGTAACAGAAATCCAAGAATTGGAGGTTTATTTTCGTTTTGGTTGTTTGGTAATGTAGGTTTGCTGCAAAATCTCGGAGAAGTTTGGCAAGCATGGGTTGGTGAAGCCTAAGGAAGCCATGCGGAGCCTAGGGACATCGCTGTGGATGTTTGATGTGATGGACGATGGTGAACCTGTAAAGAAAAAGGTTGAGTTGTTGGATGGTCCTGTGTTGACTGAACGCGATGGAGTGAAGCTCAAGAGAAGAAAGCGGAAAGAGGAGAGATAGAGAGAGGTTCGCTTGTGCCATACTGATCTTTTCGTGGTAGCAGTTTATCTAGATGGGAGGATGATATAGAATTCAAATTTGATTTTCTTTTAGTGGTAGCAGTTTATCTACAAAGCAGGTATATACATGAGAGTACATTTATCAGCATTTGAATCTCTAATAATTTAGAGCCATATTGAATAAATAATGAAATAAATCTTTCAAATTGCCTGACCATTTCTGTGTGGGGAGAAGTTGATTTCTTTGATTATGAGTATAAAGAAACCTATATCTGTAAGCCATCCTTTGCCTTTTGTGACACACCTCAGTAAACTAACACTGGTACGTAATTATGAGTGTGCCAATGGTGTTGTATTCCTCCTACCGGGGTGGTACAAGAGGAGCCTGGGAGGTGAAAACCTTAAAAAATGTATGACATGCCCAGGTTGTTGCTATTCTTCTCTTCTTTATTACGCAAAGCAACATTTTCCTTAATATATTTCCAGAGTCACACACACACACAGAGGCCTCCATCTATTTCCTCTAATGCACACAACACTTTTATCCCACACAAAGCATCTTCATCACGTAGCTTACCTTGACATTGACTATAATCATGCATTTATGATACTTTTAAACTATCCTATCTAGTCTACTACTACTTTATTTCATTCAATCGAATTAGCTTTTTAATTTGGTTTCTTGCATGACCTTGCTTAATGAAACAATTTAATTGATGGGACTTCAAAATTATGCATGATTTGATATACAATTTTCTAAGTGACACTAAACCACAAACCTTCACTGTAACGTCACCCACTCATGTATGTTTTGCAAAATGGCCGGCTCTTTTATGATGATTGATGAGCGGCCTGGCCTGCCTCCAACTTGGTAATAACTTGTAGGATTTCCCAATTCTTATAGAAGAAGGATTAAAGGTACCAAACTTATTCATAAAGTTTGGAACATTATTTGTTTTACCTTTAAAATTTATATAAAAAATAATTTATTTTGATTTCTGAACTATACAAATTATTAGTTTTTCTTTTCTTTTTTTTTTTTGCCAGGATGAACTTCAAAGAAATGTTAATGTCCAAGAAATCCATCGTAGAACACTGTTTACTTCAGCTTCTTCAAAGGTATTGCCTAAAGTTATCTATGATCATAAGTAAAGAATACTTCACCACCATTGAGGTCTTATTCATGTGCATTGTTGCATTCTTTTCTTTTTTGAAGGACCATAGGATTTTTATTCTATGCTTTATCTTCTGCCTGCTATGCCAATTCTTCCCTACATGTATGATTATCCTCACTCCCTTCAATCTTTCAAGGACAAAATGTTAGTGTGGCCATCCTTATTGAAGACATTTGGGCCCATCAGCTTATATATCAAGAACACCTTCCTAATGTTATACTTTCTGGACAAGTATTCATAATTTAAAATTAAAAGAGCAAAATTAAGTGTGTTAGAAAAGATATTTACCATATCCACACAAATGCATCATTTGAAAAAGAGAAACTAAAAAGGCTGTAGTAAAAAGGGTTCTATCAAAGGGGTGAGCTTTATCTCTAAGGAATAACGTGTTATGGCTTTTCTTTCCGAGAAACATCAATCAGCTTCTTATATCTAAACTAATAATATTGTCCTTTATCAGGATCTATTTCCCTCAGATAATTGTTATATGGAACATATATTGATGCTTTGGAATGGTCACAGATGGTTTGTTGTTAAATATCTGCTAGGGTCTTCAGCCCAGTTATTTCTGTTTGCATGAATAATGCAATATCAGTGAGCTGGTTTTCTTGTTGATGTTGGTTATCTACTGTCTGGTTTTCAAGAAAACTACCAGTAGAAAATACAGGTCGGTCACTTGGTCCTTCAACATTGTGCTGTTTTGCAAGAAAATTGAAGAGGCTTGCTTTGCTTTTCCAGTTTAGGAACCAAAGGGCATGGCAGCCCTTTGTTTTGCAAAACGGTCATTGTTATACATACAAGTGCATTTTATGGTAGTAATTTTTGTAGTTTGAGAACTTGCGAGTTTCTTATCAGTTTTATTGCAATCAATGGCATCATTTCATAAGGATAATTTGGCACAGATTTGAATTAATCTGCAACCTGTGCATCATTTGATGGAACTAATAGATCCTGTGCAATACGTGAACTTCATATATATGGAAGCACCATTTTTAGTATATTCTACTGCACATCTTCTTTTGGTTTTTTCTTCAGAGTAGTGCTATTTTGTATTGGTAATCCATGCAATCGCTGTCAACTTTCCAGGGTCTTAGTTTCAGTCCAGAAATGCAGAAAAAGTCTACTAAATATTTTTCTGGAGGTGGTATATGCGAATAGCTCCAACACGTGCTTTATTCGTCGAGCTTGACTTGCTACTTCTTGATGAGCCTACGATAACTTTGATTGTGTTATATTGTAAACTCTTCTATTGGTTGATTAAATGAAAATCCTTTCTTTGTTATAGAATCATCTTGATCTTCATGGTGTGTTATGGCTGGAGTCCTACCTAGTGAAATGGCCAAAGGCGTTCATTGTTGTTTCTCATGCTAGGAAGTTCCTAAATACGGTATGTACCACATATCTTCTTCAGAATAAGCACAACAAACTCATAATACATCAGGAATATAATTTTAGAAGATTCTTCAGAAGTTTCTATAATGTCCTTATCAATGTCTTTTCAGGTAGTTACAGATATACTCCATTTACATAATCAAAAACTGATTGTTTATAAGGGAGACTATTATACCTTTGAAAGAACACGCGAGGAGCAGCTCCGAAATCAGCAGAATGCCTTTGAGACAAGTGAAAAGGCTAGAGCCCACATGTAGGTGTGATCTCTAGTTCCACCTTCAAGCAGTTAAATAGAGCTGCATGTTTTTTCTGGCATTTATGTTATGCATGTATTAGAAATGAGTATCATTTGGTTTATCAAGTAAAGTTTTAATCCCTGGCTCTATTCCAATTTTTTTTCCTATAAATATTAGAAAATAGTAAAGAGCATGCAAAGGAGCCCTATAGCTAGAGTAAGCTTTGTTTTGCTGCATGTTCACATCTGTTGTCAAGACATACTACTCTTGGAGGAGAATGAAAGATGGACTACATTGCAGGTGTTGCTATAATAAGGTGCTTTGGTTTTTCTGGTGATAAAGTATTGCCCAGTGTCCTGTTATTTTCCCTTCTGATAATAAAAGATTTGACTTTAGGGATTCATTAGTTTTGGAACGATGTTCATGATTCTTGTCACTTGGATTTAAAATTACTTGTATTTTGAAACTAGCATTACGTTTATTATTTTCTTGACAGGCATTTATTGATAAATTCTGTTATAATGCTAAATGCGCCTCTCTTGTCCAATCAAGAATAAAGGATCTGCCCTCATTGTCTTGTTCCCATTGTACTAAAATAATTACATTATATGGTGCTTGAGTACATAATCTATTCTTGATTATAATCAACTAAGTTTTAACCATTTTGGTCATAATGGGTGGTTTCCTTATTTTTGAAGTGAAACCTGTTTCTTTCTATTTGCTTCTTGCAGGGAGTACCAGAACAAAAACTACGAGCACACCTAGGTTCTTTTGGTGTCTCAGGCCATCTTGCACTTCAACCAATGTATACTTTGTCAGGTAACTTAGTTGGCATTTATTTTGATAGGCAAGAATTAGGGAATTGACTAATGACCTTGTCAAGCAAAGCTGCGAATTTGCCACTGAGCAAGCTCTTAACTATAAGAAATGTATATAATCATAATTTTTGGTTTGATGTTTGTTTTTCTAATGGATCTGCATTTTCCAGGTGGTCAGAAAGTAGAGTTGCATTCTCAAAAATCACTTTCAAGAAACCGCATATAATTTTGCTAGATGAGCCGTCAAATCATCTTGTAAGTGCCTGCAAATCTCCTGCCTTGACTCTTCAGCATGAGCTTAGAAAGCATGGTTGTGATATCCCAGCCTCAATTTTGATTGGAAAAAGATACTATGTTTATATGTACAATTTAAACTTAAACAAATGAGAAGAACGTAATTCAAAATTTGTGTTGTGTTTCAGGACTTGGATGCAGTTGGGGCACTTATCCAAGGCCTAGTCATTTTTCAAGGAGGGGTTCTGATGGTATATTCTTATCTCACTGAAACTCTTCATTTAAAGACCAAAAACTCAATTCCTTGCATAAATCACACAATTTCCCGACCTATTTGCTCAATGTTTTGTAGGTGAGCCATGATGAACACTTGATATCAAGCAGTATTTGCTCAATGATCCAAAACTCATTGCAATCATATATACTCGAGTTATTATTAAAATCTCTCTGTTCGCCATGTTTATTTTTCAAGATGGACAACAAGATTATACAAACTTGTCATTCTACTTCAATAAAAAATGAACTAGATTTTGTACTATTAGATGTTTTGACTATTTTATTTTGTATTGGATTGTTATTTTGGATGCTTATAGATCGGATTGTTTATTTTGCAATGTATTATAAAAGTTATTGTTGATGATTATAAGTTTGGCTTTAAAACAGGTTTGTAAAAATTGTTTCAAAATTATAGCAAATAATAAAAAATTGTATTGCATTTTTTTTCTTATGAATAATTAATTTGCGACAATAAAAATGTGTGCAAAATGTATAAAAAAAGTGCAACATAATTTGCAACACAACTTGCGACAATATAAATGTGTTGCAATATTTGTTACAAAAATTGTTACACAGTTGCAACACAAGTTGCGACACAAAAAGTTTTGCGACAATCAAAATGTATCGAAAGTTTTGTTGCAAAGAAAATTTCGATTTGCATACACCATTTGCGACACACAAAATACGTCGCAAATAACGTCGCATATCAACGCAAATCGAATTGCAAATATCTGTCTCGTACACTAAATGGATCGCGTGAAATTTGCAACGTTTTCTTTTTGTGTCGCAAATTTGCGACACATTTTTTTAAAATATCGCAAAAATTTGCGACATCTGAAACGTGACACATTTTATCTGCTACGCAGATTATGTCAGAAATGTGATACGCCACACTTTTTATTTATCGTGTCGTAAAAACTGTCACTAAATCTCGCTTTTTGTCAGAAGTCTGGGAAAGGGAAGGGGAGGAGAGAAAAAAAAAATTAAGGGCAATTTTTTTCTTTTTATTTAATAAAGAATTATTGAAATTTAAATTTTATGTCAGCATTGACTACGGACTCACTTAAAAAAACTGTAAATCTTTCATGCCAGTATACAAAGTACAAACTAAAGATCCTGTTTATCACTCTGAAGCTATTGAGCTCCTATTCTATCCTCCTTCATTCTTTAGAGAGGCTAGACACAAAATTCTAGTCCCATCCCCCAAATACATATAGAAAATTTGAAGCTTATGGGACACATGTTGGACCATCTTTTTGGATCATGTCTAGATGAGGTCGTTGTAGGTATATGTATCCTAGAGTATATGATCTTCAAATATTATTTAATAATTAGTTTTATAAAAAATCAATAATGTTATTATTTTTTTGGTTTTTCTCTAATACCTCAAATTTTTCAATAGTATATATTATAATTAATTTTTGGTAGTCCCTCCCAAAAACATGGTTATAAATTTCTCCTCAAAATGTTCCATTACAGCATAAAATTTGATCATATGTAGCAAACAAATATTTATATGAAATTATATAAAACCGTAACAACCTTATCACAAATATTATATGAGTGACATCATATGATGGGTCATATTATTACACAAATACTATACCCTATACCAAAAAAAATATGATGATGGAAAAATGTTTTTAAAATTTAATTTTATAATATATATATTATAATATGAACAAACCATTCATCTCAACCAATACTGTGAGAGTAAAGTGGTTACAATCATTCTAATGTTTTGATTATAACAATATATACAAAATAATTTATTATGTATGAAAATAAATATTTTTTTTCATCTTCATCATTATATTATCTTTTACATGGCCTCATCAAATGCGATATTTGTAGACATGGCCCTGAATATCAAGCATCTATTTCCCTTTGTTTACTCATAAAATTCTTTTATATTTACATCAATGTCTTTACTTTTGAGAGGTAACTTTGTTATTTTCATGACTTTTCAATTGTGAACTAATTGTTTATTACTTTATTTTAAAACTTATACAATATGAACCATTAATAGAAACACACACACACACACACATATATATATATATATATATATATATATATATATATATATATATATATATATATACCGACATAATAAAAAAAAAATTAAATTTTGGACATTTTAATAAAAACAATTTAAGAAATCAAACTTTTGATAAATAATTTATATTTTTATAATTATGCATTTTATTGATAATAAAATAAAATAAAAATATTATAAAATTTTATAAATTGGGTGCACCCAAGATAAATATAGAATTCTAGTATCACCTCGGACCTCCCAAAAACACACAACAAATTGGAACCATTTAATTGCAAGGTCAAACAATCATGATGGATATGATTCAGTTGCCCTCCCCACTCTACAACAAAAAACGTTATTTGCGACACAAAAAATTCAAACTGTGTCGCAAATCACAATTTGCAACACAATCTGCGACACAATAAAATGTGTCGCGTTTCAGATGTCGCAAATTTTTGCGACACTTTTGAAAAATGTGTCGCAAATTTTGCGATACAAAACGAAAATGTTGCAAATTTCATCGCAATTCATGTGTTTTTTGAGACAATGTTTGCTATTTAATTTGCAACAATATGTGACATTGTTTGCGACACAGTTTTTGTGTCGCAAATTGTGTTGCAATTGTGTGAAACTTTTTGTAACAAACCTTGCGATACATTTCTATTGTCGCAAATTGTGTTGCAAATTATATTGCAACTTTGTGAGACATTTTGCGACATTTTTTTGTCACAAATTATATCTCAAATTAATTTCATAACAAAAAAAGCTGGGACACGGTTTGTAATTATATACAATAATTTTGAAACATTTTTTACAAACCTATTTAAAAACCTAATTTACAATGCTCAACAACAACTTTTATAATATTTTGCAAAATAATCATTCAGATTTATAAGTATCCCGAAGAACAATTGAATACAAAATATAATAATCCAAACATCTAATACAACAAACCAATACAAAATGTAATAGTCCAAACAATGTTATGTGCAGTTTTCTTACTATGTCAATAGCATACCTTTCAAACTTTGGCCTGCTTCTGACAAAGAAATATAAGAGAATGTCTAGAACCTTTTCCGTGTAATAAGAAAATCATTACTCATGCTACGAACCACACTGTCCTCCAAAAGGATATCTACCATTGGATAAATAGCTACCATTGAGTGTCTTGAACTATATTCAACTCATAGAGTGTCTTAAATGCTACCATTGAGTTAGCAGTAAGCGTGGTGAGAAGCCCAATCAACCCCTGATGGTGAGCAATAAAACAGAGCTAGTAATAATCTGGCAAAGAGCAACAATGGAGAAGAAAATAGCACAATAGCATTCAATCCAAATAGTATACATTATAAGTAGACTGGCCAAGTGTCTTCCAACCATCCAAGGCTACCAACTTTAAACATGGTTAATAATTCTACGTTTGCAAAGTTCATCCAAGAGTGTGGGAGATTTACTAAAGCACTTTGTTATTTTAATCAAACACATAGCAGCAGTCTCTATAAGCTGTTACAGCAAAACAAGTATACATCTTTCGCATGCATGGCTAATAAGAAGAAATGCGTGGTCATGGCATTAATCCACCATTTCCAAGTCTATATCAAAGCATGCATCACCTTCCTCTCCTCCTCAAGACAGCTTGCTTGCTCACACAAAAAACATGGATAGGCCGTTTCTAAGCAGCATATATAATTACCTTGTATATATATATATATATAAAGGCATTACATTAGTAGGGTTGTTGTGTTTAGTTGATGCTATAATATTTATAACTCATGTCTCATTGTGATGTTGGGAACTATATCTTATATTAATCCATGTGATTATTATCTATGCCTCAATAGAGTATGTGTAAATGAACACTTATTATAGTTTATTAATTCTCTTCTTAATTACACAGTCTCAATACTTCAGGATGTGCGCACTAGTAATTCACTATAGAAAGAAGCTAGCTCACATACTTTCATGCATCAATGTTATTTTATATAAAATAGTTTTAATAAATAAAATTTCTTTAAGTAATACTTTCATGCATCATGCAAATGTTCGGAGGAAGGAGCAGATTATTATAGCACAAAATATGAGAATTAAAAATAACAAAACATAAATAAACTCCACATACTTTTTCCATTAATAAAAACTTAAAAACTAAACACAATCCTCACTTTAATAGTGTGGATAAGAAATCAACCTAATTCAGCACCGGCATGACCACCCCTACTTGCAAGGAGGCCACAGGCTGCCTCTTCGATATCTTCTCCAACACTTGCAAGCACTACAATATCAAAATAATTCCAATAAAATATCTATACAACCACTCCTCTCAAAATTAAAACAACATGAAAAAACTTCATGATCTTAATACCATACCTGTTTCCTCTGTCCATCTAGAGAAAGGCTTTTTGTTCTTATCTTCTAGCAATGTGGATGGCATGGGGGAGAGGCAACATACCCTGCTTCCTCCACAATTTGCACTTACATAGTTGCAACATATATCATATCCACCACTTAAACCTGTTGCTCAATATCAAATAGACATATCATTATTAATAAGTAAGGAAATTGGACTATTAAAGACTGGATGTACTATTCTGTCAATCTCCAATGCTCATGGTTTGAATTAATTAAGTTGTGACAAACATAACGAGATCATCAAGATTTAAGCTCAACTCACCATGTAAATTAAAGAAATCAGGAAGAAGAAAACCATTTCTTGATAGCAAAGTCACATATATTTGGCATACAAATATGGTTAGTCACCCTCTCACATTTGGAAACCAATTGTACAGTGAACACATTCATATAGCACAATTTTGAAGATATGACTACAACAAGTGATGAGCTTAATTTTAAATCAAACAATAGACTAAATAAATAATTCAAAATAGACTAGATACCTGAAAGATTTAAAATGCAATGAGTCGTATACATATATCTCAACTCATGCATGCCCCACATTTCATTCCTTTGGTGCTCTTAATTGTAATTCAAGATTTCATCCTCCTATGTTTCTGTGCCACCAAAAAAGATGCATATCATTAAAAATCACAATTATCGGATACACACACATTATAAGGGTACTAGTCACATTATTGTAGGAAAAACACAGCAAGATAGCTGTGATATTGATGTAGAAAAGAAAACAGCATTCCCACCCAAAGCTTCATAAAAGACTTAATTAGTATAGATAGAGAGATTGCTCCTTATATATATATATATATATATATATATATATAGGTACAATGTATATAGAATAAGGGCATGCTCCACTCTATTTTCTGACACTTGTATTAATTCCTCTGGGAAAAACTTACATTAACTTTGTAGAAATATAAGAATAGATGGGTTCCTGCAAAAAAATTTTTTCCTCCGAAAAAAAAACGTAAGAATAGATGGGACTTAATTCAACTCCAGAAATAATGAGAGTTTCAGCACAACTCACAGAAAAAAAAATTAAAAAAAACAAAAGCCATGACCTTCTCCAATGAATTCCTCAACAAAAACAATCATCTCAAGTTGAAAGTTGGGTAATAATAAAGCCACATATTTACCATTAAAGATATGTTTATCAACCATCAAGCACATACATATGACAATTATAAAGGTATAACAAATTTGTAGTGTTGAGCTTAATTTATAATACTAGAATTAGTGATGCCATGAGGCACATATATACAACTCAGCCCTTGTACTTGTTCACATCCCATTCAACCACCTTGAAAACCAGGTAATTTGAACAGTCAAATTATTACACGTGATCAAGTCACACATTAATTTGCCTATGAAAATCAATACAACAAACAAATGCATATCACAACTCATTCTAAAGATATGTAGATCCAGTTAACTAGTTTGTCATGATCTTACTTTCTGTTAATAAAATAAACAAATAAACAATTAAAGACAAATTGAATACATACTAGTACTGCATGTTCACATCTCATTCTTCTACGGTTTCAAGTCTAATTCACACACACACACACACACACACACACACAAATGAAGATTTCATCCTACTAATCCTCAACTGCATAAACCACTAATTAGATATAAAATTATTATATTTTTAATAAAGACATACACACTAATTATCAGAAAATATAGAGATTTCTTGAGCAATTAATGAATACCAGTCATGTCTTCAAGGAAACCCATTCCAGTGGCTGCCATTGCTTCAGAGATAAGCTTGGCAGCCTCGCTCTCACCCTCTGTGCGGATAACCGTAGCCCTGCGCTCCTGCTCGGCCTTGGCCACAAGGAACTTGGACCGCTCCGCCTTCGGCTGAGCTACCTACTTCTTCTCAACGGCGGAGGAGAACTCAGCGCCGTAGGACAGATGGGTGATGGCTACATTATCCAGCACGTTGTTAAAGTCGCGAGCACGGTGGATGAGCATGTCGCGAATGAGAGCGGAGACGTGTGGACGCTACGTGAGGAGTTGATCAGCGTTGAACTGTGCAACGACGGCCTTGAGGACCTCATTCCCGATGGAGGGAAGGACCTTCTCGTCGTACTCCGTTGCCAGAGACTTGAAGATTGTCGGAAGGTAAGGGACGTCAGGGCGGGACAAGAGCCGGAGTTTGAGGTTCACCATCTACAGGTCCTTCGTCCCGGAGTTGGAAGTGAAGGTATGAGGCCAAGTGCGAATGTCGAAGATGTAGGGTTTTTGGAGCCATGGGGCAAGAAATGGGTACCCTCGCAGACAGTTTGGTCGAGTACGCCGCGGAATCGATTGAAGAGGATGTCACGCTGCCCGCCGTCGACGGTGTAGAGGGAGGAGTTAAGAAGAGTAGCGTCGGCGCCGAGGCCGAAGGCGAGGCGCGCCACGTTCATGAGGAAAAATACCACTGCTTGGCTTCCACCACCGCCCGCTGCCGCCATTTGTGGAGCTTGGATAGTTGGACACCAGAGGAATGGAAAAACCCTAGCGAGTTAAAGAAGGCGCTGAGTTGCTTGGAGAGAAAGAAAGAAAGAAACCCAGACAATCCTAACCGTACACGTGCCTCGAGATCTGGCTTTTTGAAATCTAGATGAACGGGTGAGATATTTTCATGATCTTATTATTATTATTATTATTATTATTATTATTATTATTATTATGACCAAGAGAAATATAAGTTTTTTATTATTAAACTTTACGACGTCAATAGATCGTTGCAAATAATGTGTCGCAATCTGTGTCGCAAACCAATTACATGCTAGGTTCCAAAATGTCGTGACATATTTTGCGATATTTTTGGATGATAATTTTTTTGCAACGCAATTTGGTTCTTTTTGCAATGTTTTTTGTTTTTTGGTCACATATTGTTGCAATGTGTGTCGCAAATTTGCAACACTTTTACGTGTCGCAAATTTATGTGTCACAAATAGCATTTTTTCTTGTAGTGCCATACATGTCCGAAAGAGTATGATTTTCATATATTATTCAATAATTAATTTTAAAAATGTCAATAATATAATAAATAATTTGTATTGGTTTTTCTCTAATAGCTCATATTTTTTTAAGTAATTTTTTATAAAGAATTTTATGAATCCATCCATTAAAAAATTGCTTGTAAATTTGAAGGCAAATTACAGCATAGTATTTGCTTATAATAGCAACACATATTTATAAAATTTATATTAAAAAAATTGGCAACCTTATCACACCAATTGCATGAGTAACATCATGAGAATAGGACACTTTAATTTAACTACAAAGAAAAAAATTGTATTTTTTAAATTTAATTTTGTAATAAACAATATAAATAATTTATTCTCGTGGTTTTATGACTTTAATTACACTATTTACCAGGTGATTTTAGTGCTTTTAAATCTCAACATCTTTGTATTTATTTATTAGTTTATTTATTATAAAATGGACAAGTTACCTATTTCAACAAATATTGTGAGTGAGTTCATTCCTCAAGTTACTTAGGGGGCGTTAATTTCAAGAAAAGTGGGGGAAGTGAGGGGAAGTGGTATGACTTCTTCCACTTTTGGTGTTCATTTGTGCTGAAGTGGATTTTGAACTAAGCCCACTTCAGTATTTTTTTTACTGAAGTGGGAGGAAGTGAGTCAATCTATAAAAACTAACTTATTTTCACTTCTAAAGTCTTTTTTGAACTCATAGAACTTCATCCAACACCTAAATCCTTCGGTTCTATTCTCACTTTCTGACAAATGAACACAGAAGTCCTGGAAGTGATATCACTTCCCCCACTTCAGGGAAGTGGCACTTCTCTCACTTTCTGACTTCCCCTCATTTACAGTGAAATGAACGCCCCCTTAGCAAGGAAAAATGTTACCATCTTTGTGGTTGTGATGGTGGGTTTTCATTATTATTATTATTAGATCATTTTTTTTAATTACTATTTTTTAATTGTGACATTCAAGTATATGTCCTCATGTTTCTTTCCCCCCATTTCAGCCTCAAAAACTTTTTATATTAAAGGGCTAATTTAATAATTTTTAAAAATTTGTGACTTTGAATTTATTGTTACTGTTAAAATTTAATCTGAAAGGATTCATTTTACATATAAGGATAAAACTTATGGATTTTTTATTTTACATATATTCCCAGAAACTAATTTTTTTTTTATGAATAGAACTTAGCATATTTATATATAATATTATTGTAAGTAAATAATATTAATTTTATACTTTTTTTAATAATTTTTTGCTTTAGTATTATATGAGGGGGAAATTTTATAATTCTGTATTCTAAAAAAAACATTTGTAATAAATATAATTAAAAAGATTTCATTGGTATTGTTTTATTATAATACTTTTATCATTGTGGTCATGTAATCATGAGAGAACTTAATTTATTCATTTGAGAGTTGTATGTAAGCAATATTTTATTTTTATTAATTTTTTCAGAATTTTTAATATGCTTCAAATTTGTCATGAAACTTAAGTTTTGTACCTAATGACAATAACACTATTCTTATATATAATAGAAATTTTAATGAGGTAGCAATGATTAAAAAATAGTTGTCTATATAATTACAATAAAAAATTATTGAAAATATAATGATTTTTAATGTAATTTATATGTTTTCTTTACATTACATGTGGTGTTAAAAAGATGCTCATGATTAAAAAATTATAAATTAATTATTACAGATATGTCAACTGTGATATAAATAAAATATAATTATTATGAAAAAATCTATTTCCGAAAAATAAAAGCTTGTAAAAATATTATTTTAATACTATTAAAACTGGCATTCATATAATTTCCATTTTTATTGTAAATCATGCTAGAGATAATAAAAATAAATTCAAGTTATAATTAATTGAAAAAGAAATGAAAGAGTAAGTAAAGATATAATAACTTGAGATTTTACATTTAAAATATTAAAGAACTTTGTATAAAGATATTACATGCATTTATAACAATTAATTACATGCATATCCAAATAAATAATATAATTAATTTATTATATTTATACTGTTTAATGTAAAATTAGACTAAAGATATTGTTTTATTTAATTGTTTAGTTAGAATAAAAATTTTAATATATATATTTTATAGTAAGGGTGTTCGTCTTAGGTGGTTGAATCATGAAACATATGTGACAAGGTTTCCATGGTTACTGAGAAATGTTTATAAAAATCAGTTTACCATAGACAACAGACATCAACAAATTCTACATATTTAGAGAAATTTTTAATTAATTATTTCTATCATAATAGTGACTTACATAAATTTATTTATGAAAAAATCATTATAAAAATATGTGATATTAGAGGAAAACAAATACAATTTATTAATATTTATATTAATATTCTAAGAAATTTCCCTTCCTAAGAACAACAACTTTGTCTTTTGACACAATAAAGAGCAGTCTCTCATAATAAATAAAAAATTTAAATATAATTATTTTAAAAAACAAAACATGAATTGTGCCCTAAAAATTTGTGGGCTATAGTTTGAAAATAATTAAAATTTTTAAGATAATTATATAGATAGTATTACATAATAAATTAAAATTTAAAATATAATTTTTTTTTCCTAAAAGAAAACATGAACTGAGCCCTCACGCCAAATTTATTATATATTTTATAGTTGAAAAAAAATTAAAATCTTCAATATAATAATTATATGGATATAATAATACTAACTGAAAATATTAAATATAATTTTTTAATATATATATATATATATATATGAATTATGGGTCCTTCAAATTTATTGGCCCTAGATTTTTATCCACTGTAATGGGATGAGGAGGAGGTTTTCTTTTCATCCATTTTCACAGTATTATGAGTCATTGCATTTCTCAAAAATTGAAGTCGGAGTCACTCGGATTTTCAGACAAGCGAGACTTAAGCTATTTAGAATGCAGAATAGGAATGAGAACGGGGAATGAAAAGATAGAATGTGAATGAGATTAGGAGAAAGGAGAGGATAATGATGAAGATGTTTGGTTAGAGGGAATGAGAGTTAGGAATCGGAAAAAGTAAGAGAGAAAGAGGATGAAAATTACATTTATACCCTTCTGTGTATATAAAATCATTTGTATAAAATAATGAATTATGTTTAATAATAAATGTTTAACATTATTTATTATTAAATATTAAATATTTAGAACATAATTATTTACTTTAATTTATTACATTTAAATATTTAAATTTAATATAGTTAATTCACATATTTAGTTAATGTATTTAATTATAATAATTAAAATAATCAGAGTTAAAAAAAATAATGATGTTTTATTATGTTAATCAATATGTAAATAAATTATTATAATTTAAATTATTATAATTAATTATTTAAAGTAATAATTTTTTATTAACATATAATTAATTAAAAAAAATAAATAAATTTCATTTATAAAAGGGAAAATTACCGTTTACCCCTCGTGAATTTCAAATATTCCTAAACAACTCCTCCAACTTTGCCAAACCCCTGACACCCCTTCCGTTATTGTTTAAGTTCCCTTTTACCCCTACCGTTCACTTCAAATGGGTTAATGTTATGAAATTTCATTTTTGCCTTTGAAAATGGTGGGAAAAAAACAGCCCAATCACATCATGTGTTTGTTTTTTTGTCAATTCTTCTTCTTCTCCTCATTTGGTTTGTTCGATTTGAATTATGCCGGTTTCCTAATAAAGTGATAATTTTTTCAATTCGAGTGCTAATTTTCACAGCGCTGACTTCTTGGAAATCGGTGTTAGCTCAGCTGAGATATGTGAGCGATGGGGTCTCGATGTTTCCAGTGTGAGGGTGAAGTTTATCACACCTGATGGATATAAAACGGTTTGTCCAACAGAAAACGATATCAACTTCCAGCGGATGTGTCACATATACTCTATCTTCAAATGCGCTGTAGTCGATCTTGTCGAGACAGACGATGTGCCATTGTCGAATCCTACTGAAAACGAGTTTTTCTCATTGTAAGATTCTTCTCTTTTATGTTTATCTAGTTGTATAAGTTCATTACTATTAATCTGTGCCCTTCTCTGTTTAAATATATTACGTTTACATTTAAACATTGTCTTCTTCGTTTAATGTAATTGTCAGTATGTAACTATTTGAATTAATGTTTAAATTTATAATTTACCATGTAAGAACTTTATGTCTCTGCTTAAAATATTTATCTTCTCCGTTTAAGCTAAAATGTTGGCAGGTGATAGATGGCAATTTTATGGTATCCCGTGTACAAGAATTAATGACGCCATTAAATGTTCTTAAATTAACATAAATATCGGAAGACCCCTTCCTCGTTAATGAGAAAAGCTCGGTCCACCGTGCGTTTCCCTTTTTTTTCTCGGATCTTAAGCGTCAACCGTCTTGTGGACTTCACACCATAAATGAGAAGGAAGACCCATTCCCCTGGACACCCCCTTTTCCTCTTCCTCCTCTGCTTCTTCTCGGATGAGTTTCTTTTTCATGTGTCCAGGATTTTCACTTTAGCCTGATCACATTTTTGAGATCAATAAGTTGAACTATCTTTTCTTACTTAGATCGAAATGCTCGCGTAATTGCTTGAATGCGGAGGATTCTCCAACGGAGGATGACGAGGAAGCAATGAAGCGGGCTTTTCAACTTGGGCAAGATAAGAAAGTTTTCACTTATTTCTTGTTTGCGGAGGATTCTCCAGAGGAGGATGACCGTGACACATCTTTTAAGACAGAGTTGATATTTATCACTTGAGAATTGTTCTTATCCTTTAAAATCTTTTCCATACTCTGCAAATATCATTGTCTGCATTTAAATATCTCGCTCTTCATTTAAATATAATTTTGCCTATATAATTATCAGTGTCTTTGTTTAACATTGTTTAAGTGTTTGTGTTCTATGTTATACAGGTTCAAATTGATGCACATGTTATACAACCGCCGTGAGTATTCGAAGGTAAAGATACTTGTTGAGAAAAGTCGAAATCTTCATGCTAGCCATGGTGTTGATGATCTTAATAGACGAAAGAGGATTGAGTCGCAAGTGTTCGAGGTCCTACTAGGCATTGTAAATGTTTAAATATTTAAATGAAACACGCTTATTTGAGTGTCAACTTTTGATATTTAAATAGAGGACATTGTAAATGTGCAAATTATTTAAAATGAAACAAACTTATTTGAGTGTCAACTTTTGATATTTAAACAAAGACATTCTCTTTTAACATTTTACATAAACATTTTGTATAAACAAAGACAATGTTTTTCAACAGATAAACTTAGAAATCAAACAATGAAAATGATATTTAAACAACGTCAAGGGCGTATTCAATTTAAACAATAACATTAAACAGTTAAATAAAAATATTTAACGGATTACTTATGTGTTTAAACGATATCGAAACTAGTTAAACAGTGAACAAGCTACTCAAGTGTTCTCTTGATAGAGGCTCTGTCAGTGAACACAATGTCAGTAAAAGCATTCAATTTAAACAATAACATATATTTTTAAACAGTAAAATGATAATATTTAAATTGTTTATATATGTGTTTAAACGATATAAAAAGGTCGTAAACAGTGGACCAATATTTCGAACACTAAATCACATTTGTTAAACATAAATCTTGACATTTAAATAGAGACTTGTGGGACATCCTCCATCAGCCACTTGTGCGTCGCTTGCGCCATGCATATCGTCCCATGGCAGGTAGGTCAGCAACATAGTCAACTATCCAGTTCCGAACCGAGCATGACATGTTTGGGAAGAGGATTGTACCCATGAGGTACACCATCAGGAGCTTGACAAATTGTTTTTATTCTCCCCTCTACTGATGGAGGCTCTGTGTCTCTCGTAGGTTTTGGAAAAAATCCATATTGAGCACAATGTCAGTGAAAGCATGAAATTTAAATGATAACATATATTTTTAAACTAATAAATGATAATATTTAAAGGTTTTACATATGTGTTTAAATGATATAAAAAGGTTTTAAACAGTGGACCAATAGATTAACACTAAATAACATTTGTTAAACATAGTAGTTTGACATTTAACAGACTCATGATAAGGTGAGAACTTTCCTTCGAGCGATGACAATATAGCTTCTATCATCGCTTGCTTTCTTCCCGGTGAATCTCACTTGCAGTCGAGCGGCCGCTTGTGGGATGTCCTCCATCAGCCACTTGTGCATCGTTTACAAGGTCTTCACATTGCAAACTGATGAAATGCGGACTACTTCTTCTAGACATTGGTGCAAACTGATGAAATGCCACAGCTCAGGTTATAATCGCAGATCTTGCAATGAAACTGTCGCCGACTAGCCATTGTAAATAAGCTGATTTTTAAACAGAGAAACTCTTATTCTTAACAGTTAACACATATATTTAAACAGAGACATTGTTAGTTTAAACAATCAATACTTAGTTTAACATGTGACTACATTATTTTAAATGGAAACACTGATATTTAAACAATAAAATTGAAAGTTAAACAATGAAACTGTAAGTTAAACAATGAAACTGAAAGTTAAAAAAAAGAGTCAAGTATATAAGTATAGAGGCTAGTAAATTTACATTGACAAAATTTTTCAAGTTCTTCGGAAACAATGAATTGAATTTAAACTGGTTTACATTTGAAAACAAACAAAAACAAGGAATTCTATCAACCCGCTTTCGAAGACCCCCCTTTGTCAGTGATGCCGGCTGCCCTCCCCTCCTTAAGTATGCAGGAAACATACTTTAATCTCAGATAAGGGACGTCCGTCTGCGATAGCCGTAGCTTCTCATCGGTGAGTAATTGCTCAATAAACCACATGACATAGACGGCGCAGTCGACACTTCCTTATTTTTGTCGTAGGGTTTCAATATCGTAAACTAGTGGGTATTTTACGGTCACCGACTCGCCAAACTCCATATCGATATAAATGTCGAATAGCCTCCGCTGTGGAGGTATACAAGTTGAGATTAGAATACTAATTATTTACCAAACACTATTAATCAAGCACAATTTATTATAGAACTTACCATTTCTAACGCGTCTTTATCGTACTCCTCGCTTTGGCATGATGAATAATGTTGTATTCTTGTTTGTTATTGTCAAGGATCACAACATGGAAGTGACCATTCATGATTATTGGGCGGATAACAATTTCAACATCATGCAAGTTACGCGCGGCATCTCCAATCATAGCTATAGTGGTTTCGTGTGCGTCGACATGCTTTAACATAAACAACACCAGTGGTCGTGTGATGGAGGCGCGCTTCTTATAAGGATATGGCACTATGCTCAGCGACTTTTGTATTGTGCATATGAAAGCGCCCATCACATCGTCTGAGACCATCTCCTTCCCCTCAAGCATAGTGAATAATCTGGACCGTGTGGTGCTGAGAGGGTTATTCTTCCACCCGACAGTGCTGCGGTTAAACAGTAACAGAGATACTTAAATTATATTGTACCTATTTAATTGATATAACAAATGTTTAAATGATATTGCAAATAATTAAACGGTATATATATAAATTAAAGGTTAACATATAAGTTTAAACAATAACATAAAAACTTCAAACTTACTTGTCCACAGGGCAGTTGAAGAAGATCCTTATCAACTCCTGTTCATATTTGTTGAGGCGTGATTGTATAATGTATTTTTTCTTCTTCGGAATAAAGACTTTTCGAACTTTGTCTAATTTTTTAATAGAAAGGACCATATCTCTCATTGCCATTGTGGTGCCATTCCCTTGCCCCTCGTCAACAACTGTTTTGGGAGTATCATGCGGCATTGTTGTTGACAGCTGTCGGTGTTCAGCACCAGCAGCATCTTCCATCGATGCGAGCACGACAACAACATTAACCAGAGACATATCCTTATTTTCAAGGTTGTCAGACCCGGACCGGCCTGGCCGGTTCAACAGAAAAAACCGGGAACCGGCCATGTGGCCAGCCCGAATATACCCCATTGACCCGGGTATTAAAAAACCTGGTGTTATCCCGGTGACCCGGGCAGTTCAACCGGGAACCGGTTGACCAAGCCGGGTCAATCGAGTCACAATGTTTAATTTTTTTTACAATATTTAATAATTTATTATTATTTTCTCATTAGAAATCACAAAATTGTGTATATTTATTAATATTAATTTATAATTTATAATCAATAAATAGAATTACAATATATATATATATATATATATATATATATATATATATATATATATATATATATATATATATATATATATATATATCATAAACATACCAACAAAAAAATTAACATTTAAAAAAATAAAATATATTAATATGTTATATAAATACTTTCTTAAAATTTAATTTATTAAGAAAATAAAACAATGAGTGTAATTTTCTTATAAAAATATAAAATTAAAGTATTCTAATTAAATAAAAAATATAAGAAAATTTTAAAAAAAAATAAAAACTCAATTGAGATATAAGAATTAGTGAATTAAATTTCTTATTTATTTTAACAAAATCAACCAATAAACAAATAAATAAATAAATAACACCGAGAGAAGTTCGATAATTATATATTAATATATTAAATTTGTAAATATTTAAAAAATGTAAAAACAAATGACATAATTAGAAAACTCTACTGTATATAAGGTCATTTATCAATTTAAATATCAAATTTGAGTAGGTTTTTATAATATAATTATGGGTTTAATATTATATTTGCTCATTATTGATTATTATAATATTTTTTATATTTAATTATTGACCCCGGTTCAACCTGGTCGAACCCATTGACCCCTGCCCCTGGGCTTAGCCGGGTCTGACAACCTTGCTTATTTGTTTCTTGTTGTTGTGGGATTGTGTCTGTCTTTGATGCGGCACTGTCGGCCGTTGGTTACACAGTGACTATGATTTCGTTGACAATAGAGTCAATGATCTTCTCAATCATGGCCACGGCAACAACATTAACAGGGGACGCAACCTTAGCTGGTTCTTGTTCTTCAGGGATTGTGTTAATCTTTTATGCCGCACTGTCGGCTGTCGGTTCCACCGGGTCAGGGATTTCGTTAACAATAGAGTCAACGATGTTATCAACCGCGACAATGGCAATATTATCTACGATTACCTCTACCGTGACGGGACATGTCATCAACTGTAACAGCATCAGCCGCCGATGGTGCTGCTTTGTTTCATCGTTAGCCGGCAGTGGATACAGAGGAATTATTATTTTTCTCTTTTTTGCAAGTCTCTTCGAATGTGGCCATTTTGGAATGGCCACCCCGATGATGTCGTCGTCATCAAATTCCGACGCCTCGTCTGTCCTGGGTGCTTCATTTGTGTGAAGGGACGGCGCAGTCAATTGTGACTGTCCTTCCAATGCCTCAACCTGAGCGAAAAGCCGAGGGAACTCGGTCATCAATATCTAGCATGCCTGCAAAAGAGGTGTAGTGATATCATCGCCTAGTATCGTCGAGTGGTGGCCGCCACGGACGGGGGACAGATCGTTGTCGTGGTCGGGGGGTTGTTGCAATCGGGCGCGAGGTAAGGGAGGGCTTCTCCTGCGTCGATCGCGCACGGAAGAGGTTGCCCTCTCATCTTGCCTTCGAGCAAGTGGTTCTGGAGCAATAGCATCCACCCGTCAGTTGCACCAAACAAATATATCTTCATCAGCATTCGTCGGAATAAGCTCAGGAAACTAACATATGTAAACCAAATAATCTTAGCAAAATCATTCAGTTTAAATAATAAAACCTATATTTAAACATTTAACTTATATATTTAAACATTATAGCATAAATGTAAACAGAGAACAAAATGTTTAAACTTTGAAGAATACGTTTTAAACAGTAAATAAACACAGTTAAATGCTAAATAATATGTTTAAACATTAATAACTATTGTTAATCACATTGTTCATTATTTATTACCTCTTTTACTTTGAGAGATGATAAACTGGTTTCGATCGTCGCTTGCTTCCGGTAAGTATTTTCACCGTAGCACAACATCCTTGGGATCTTGCCAAAACGGACTTTCTTTCCAGTTCCACTCAGCTAGTAAAACCAGATGTTAAGCGCGACTGAGCAACCCTTAATATACCCTGTGTTGGTTTTCTTCTCCGTGTATCTAGCTTGTACTCGAGCGGCTGCTTGTGGAATATCCTCCATAAGCCACTTGTGCGTTGCCTGCACCCATGCATATCGCCCCATGCCAAGTACATCATCGACATAATCAACAATCCAGTTTGGAACCGAGCATGAGGTATTTTTGTAGAGGATTGTACCCATGAGGTACACCATCAGGAGTTTGGCAAAATTTTCTTCTTCTCCCCTCTGTCCAACAAGTTGCTCAAGAGTACTCTTGATGGAGTCTCTGTGTCTCTCATAGGTTTTTGATAAATACCTTTCTTCGAAAGTTGAGCGTGTTTTCTTCTTCTGAAACACGACTGCATCTCCATCGCAACGCAGACCAAGAACGAGGGCCACATCTTCAGGCTTGAAACTCAGCATGCTTTCCCTAATCCTGAATTTATTGGTGCGGCCATCGTACCCTTACAATAGAGAATTAAGAAGGGCCCTCTCATGGAATATAGCTTCCAACTCAGTAAATGCTGCAAACGGTGTCCTTCGAATGATCTCCCAGTGTCGAGGGGTCATGTGAACTTTCAATTCAACCAAGGTCTCCACTACCGGTGTCAAGTAGGATCGCCCATTAACTAGGTTGACCGCCATAATCACAAGCTTGTGATAATAATAACACATTCAGCCAACAGTATTCACAAATGTTTAAGCAGAAATATAAGGTTTTAAACGGTAACCTCTCAATTTTTAAACAGAGATATCACTTGTTAAATAAAGACAACAATACTTAAACAGAGACAATAATATTTAAATGGTAACCTCTCATTTCTTAAACGTAAACCTCATTTGTAAAACTGCAACCATATCAAATGAAAGGAAAATGTACATTATAAACATTACACAAATCATAACAACTGAAAAAACTATTTCGATAATGTATACAAACGAAAATGTGAAACAAAACAAAACCGCCGAGAAATCGCCCTACAGACTAACAAAACCCCAGCCAAGAAATCCCCCTGCAAACTTGAATATCTTCCTATAAAAATAGAATCACAAAACAAAATCAAAAAATCTTTCTTTGTAACAGAATAGTTAACATAAAACCATAATCAATACCTTAGATTGCAAACTGATGAAATGCTGAATACTTGCGCATGACTTTTCTTTCGAAACACCGGTGGAAAGGGAAAAGCTGAAATTACAGTGGATGTGCCGGTAGAGACAACTTCGGAAAGGGAAAAGCTGAAAATGCGAGTTGAGAAAAAAACAAGTATATGGCTCCAGTAAATTCGTCTCTTGGGGTTACCCTAAGAAAACCCCCCACTTCCTCTCAAACTGCCAAAATGGCTGCAGCCACGACTTCCCATGCAAGGGCATTTTCATTCGTAAAATTTAAAAATCACTCCGTTAACCACCATTACATGCTTTGGGGGTTTAAAAAAAACATTGAGTTTAAAAGAAAGGGATTTTTAGGGATTGCAAAATTAAAGAGGTGTTTTTGGCAATATTGCAAACTTAGGGGTTTTTTTTTTTGCAATTTCCACTTTATAAATAATTAAAATATAATTTTTTTAATTATTATTTATTTAAAATTAATATAATTAAATTTATTAATTATATTAATTTTAAATATAAATTAAATGTAAAGAGAGGAGTAATATGGGTATGACACCCTATTATCTTTATCATGAATCCCATAGGAATCTCTTTGATGGGATGGTCTAACTATCCCAACAAAGCAATAGGACTCCTATCACTTTAACCCAAATATGGGAGTGAAATGCATGGGTGATTCTGATTCTACTCCCAAAGATCCGAACGCCATAACTGGTGTATGTTAACTTCTATGGAGAATTTTAGTTTATTTTCCTTAGCATTTAATAAGCAACTACTTGTATATGCATATATAACTAAATTAACTAATGGTTATGATGGACGAAGTCAAATATGTTCTCTCTCTCTTTTCTCTCTCTCTCTCTCTCTCTCTCTATTTTTTATTTTTTATTTTTTATTTTTTTATGTTTAGACATAAAAAAAAATGGATATCTTCTCCTTAGACATAAAAAAATGCATATCTTCTCCTTTATTTTATTTTATTTTAGCCTTTATAGCAATGCCATTAACTTCATAATTAAATTATTTTCTATATGCTTAGAAAATCTAAATATTAATAATTATTGAGTAATTAGGTGAATTTCTATATAGATGAATATATATATATATATTTATATCTTTTATGGACGTACATAGATAAAAAAATCTATGAACGTTTAATTATCAGCTGTTGGATCATGATCCAACGGGACATTGATGAACATCAATGTTAGATCCAATAGCTGATAATGGACATCCATAGGTTTCTTATCTATGGACGTTCATAGAAGATTGATCCTCTCTCTCTATATATATATATCAACATGACTTTGTTTTAATTATTTAACACCTAAAACTATAACGGAAATTTTTATTTTTATTTTCAAGTTTGTCTCCAAATATTATATTATTAATTTCTAAAATCACAACAAAACATTTGTATAACAAGTTGTTTAGCTTTTAAAATATGTACAAAATTTGGATTAACTCCCTCTACACATATTCCCATCTCTTAATATCAAATGTTGGTGTGGATGAATTATCAAAAAACCCTTGAAATTTCAAAGTTTTTCTTTTTTTTTAAAAAAAAAAACCATATTGTCATGTTTTGCTTGTAAAATGTCGCATGCTGATATTAATTTATTTGATAAATATGTTAAGTTGGTTTTAATTTAAATTATTAAATAATAAATAATATAATCTTAGACACATGCTTCAAAATGGTGATAGAACCAAGGATTACAATGTCATGGAACTAGCCAAAAAAAAAGTAATTTCTAAATTTAAATTTGTTTAAAATCTTCACACTGAAAGCAGGCAAGTCCATTTATAATATCGACCTAAATTTCAAGCCAGTATGTTTCCAAACCCATCCTACACAAGCTAAATTTGTTTTGTTTAGTATTTAAATAAATAAATTAGACATATATATATATATTTATATAAAATAAATAAATACTAATTTATTTCAAATAATTATTGTTATATATGATCCTAGCAAATTTTGATACAATGACCCATAAAATTTTTTAAAAAGTCATTTAATAAAAATACTTACATAAATCTTATAAATTATTAAATATTTTTAATATATAAAATACATCATTTATACTACTTATATTTCAAATTATCAAAGAAAATCAACGTAAACATCTAAAACATTATAGTTATAATGATGAAATAAAATTATTAAGACTTCATTTCATAGTGTTTAGAAACTAATAAATAGTGTTAATTAATTAGTATAAAGTAGAATATTTAAATAAATATTGAAGACAAAATTAAATTATATAATTTTTTCTAAATTAAAAACATTATTGATATATTCAAGACTTCAAACCTCGATTGCGAGGGGCCTCTATTGTCAGGGGTGGAGCTAGAAATTGTAGGGTAGGGGACAAATTGTATAAGAAAAAAATAATTAATTAAATTTTTGCAATTTTTTTAAAAATTTATTTATATGTTAATTTATAGTTTAGTTTATAAAAATAAGGGTCAAACAATAAATTTTTATAAAAATTCTGTTAAAAGTATAATTTTATATATTATATAGATTAATTTGTAAAAATTAAAAACTAAAACATATAAGTTTTAAAAAATATATATTAAGTAAAGTTATTTATAAAACATCAATATATCAAATAATAAATTTTTGTAAATGTTTTAAAAACAAATTATTATGTTTTAAAGTGTCATACTGGAATTCTTACTCAATAAATGAAAATATATCCATGGACATGTTCATAAAATATCAAGACTCTTGCTCATAATTCAATAATATAGAAACTCATCAAAACATTGTTTGAAGATGATAAAATCTCGTAAAGCTTACAATTAAAAACCATCAAAATTCAAAAATAATATTACAAAAGAATTATGCAATATAAAACCCAACTCACCACTTAGGGGAAAAAACTCAGGGTTCTCCTCACCCAAATTCATGCCATGAGCCGAGCTTTCATTGCCTAACCAACACACAACTACAAAATGAGCATGATTAAACAAAGCAAACCAATAATGAATTAAAAATAAAAAACTAATATATATATGTTTAGAAAAAATAAATTAAGTAAAGTAATTATAAAATATCAATAGATCAAAATAATAAATTTTTGTAAATAATTTTTTTTAAAACTTATTATGTTTTAAACTATAGGTATTAATTTGTATAAAAAAGGAAAAAATTTTACAAAATAAAAATAAAAAACGCTAAAGAAAGAGATAGAGATATTTATAAAAATAAAAAAAATAGGGGTTAGTTGGGTTGATTAGTATATGTTTTGTTTTTAAATAGTTACTCCAGGTATAGTAAAAATAAGATTTTCGCTGTGAAACTTTTCAAATAATAATAATAATAGTAATTAATTAAGTAGTAAATACTTTCGAATAACAACAATAATAGCAATTAATTAAGTATTTTATATTTAAGGATGTATGTATACAAACATAAATAGAAACATTTGTATACATACTGTTATGTAAAAAATAAAATTTGAAAACTTTAGCGAAAACCAATATAAAAACATAAGTAGATATTTTATATTTTTGTTAAAAATAATTTAAAAATAAAATTAAAATATTAACAATACCTTGTCCCAGTTAAATCTGAAATTCTTGATCTGAAATTGATAATTTTCACTCCGAAGTGAAAATTATCACTGTGGACAGTGTTGAGTTGACATACTCATGTATGTTGAGGAGTGTATTATTTTTATATATAATTTAATAATTAGTTTTTGTTAATAACCAATAATATTATTAATAACTTGTATTGGTCTCCCTCTAATACCCCATATTTAATCAACAGTTCATTATAAATAAATTTTTTTTGAATCTCTTCATTAAAAAAAAAATTGTTGTAAAATTCTTGTTATATTGCAATATAAATTTGTTCAAATTATAGCAAAAAAATATTTGTAAGGATTTATATAAAAGAATGACGACATTCTCACAACTATTGCATGAATAATTAAATAAACTATCTTTGAAATTATATCACAACATATGTAAATAAAAACTCAATGGACAGTTGAGACATAAATTATATAAATTTGATTTTTTAAATTTAACTAAAACAATAATCACTAAAAGAACTATTTTTTCAAATCTCCTGATTTAATAATTGAATCCTAATAATATAATTGTGTGTGTATATATATATATATATATGCATATATTGGGTTTCTCTGATATCACATGAGCATTCAGCTTTCGTTTTGGTGTTAATTGATTGAGAATTTTAGATGAGCATTTTAATTATTGATTTTACTAAAATCAATAATAATATTATTAATTTATATTGGTTTTCCTTTAATGTCCCATAATTTTAAATAATTTACTGTTAACAATTTTATGAATTTCTCCATAAAAAAATTGGTTGAGAATTTCTCATCAAAATATTCCATTGTACCAGAGTTTGTTCATATATACATTGCAAACAAATATTTATAAAATTTATCATGATGAGCTTATCAAAATGTTGCATGGTTAACAATATAAAAATAGCACACTCTTTACCATAAAGATATAATTAAAAAAAAATATATATTTTCAAGATAATTTTGCGTTAAACACTTTGATAATTGTTATACTCTTTAAATATATGTAAATAAAACACATAGGACAGTTTACCTAAAATAAAAAAAAAATAAAGAAAGAAAGAATTACTTATTATTATTTATTTAATAGGAAAAATAGATTTAAAATCATCGTATTTCTTTTTATTTTAAAATTTCTAGAGGACATAACTTTTAACAATTGAAATCCCATTAAAATTTATATTTTAATTTCTATAAAGAAATTAGAGCATAGAAAATTCATGTGATAGAAGAAAATTACCGCTCTTTAAAAATATATAGATTTTAATGGTTTTGAAAATTAAAGGTTACGTTTTATAGAAAATTAAAAATAAAAAATTTTAAGTTTCTCTCTTTATTTTGGTTTTAACTGATTTAGTTGTTAAAAAAAATCCTACATTCCATAACACTATTATATATTCGAACGTATAAATTGTATGATAAAATTAGTTTAATTAAAAATAAATAAATTTGAGCAAATGAAACTTTTAACTTAAATCTTTATCAAAAACTTAATATTTAATTTTCAGCATTCATAAATAACTAACGAACACCAAACTATTTTTAAATAAATAAATTTCGTTTCCATATCATTAGTCCTTGTAAATGAGTTACTCTTTATATTTTTTGTAAATAATATTTTCCAAATAAATCGAAGATGATTGGCCCTATACATTTTGAGGTATTTATGCTATGTTTGGATTGAGGGTCGGTGAGGGAAAGTAAAGTAAAGCGATGGTTTCAGAGGGTTAGAGTCGGTCCTTCCCTCGTTTGGATTGATATTTTTAATTTAATGAAGGGAAAGGAAAGGCGATAGCTCAGAGGCGGCTCATCCTGCTCAACTGCTTCCCGATTGAGAACTCTGACCCTCCGAAACCCCCCATAGTCGGTCCTTTCCTCGTTTGGATTGATATTTTTAATTTAATGAAGGGAAAGGAAAGGCGATAGCTCAGAGGCGGCTCATCCTGCTCAACCGCTTCCCGATTGAGAACTCTGACCCTCCGAAACCCCCCTTTTTCTGCCTCCCCCCCGACCCCCGATTTGGGGTGCTCGGGGAAGGAGAACCTCGTAAAAATTTTAAATTTTTTTAAAATACCTTATTACCCTTAATTTTTTTAAAATTAATTACATAACACCACTTCATAAGTTTTTTCTTTCACTTTTTTCAATCTAATTTATTTTAATCAATTATTTACATGACATCCATCACAAATCTTTTATTTTATGTATTTCTTTTTTGTTGGCTTATTTTTTTTTTTTGTTTGTTTATGTTGTATTTTTTATTTCTCAATTCATCCTTAGAATAATTTATCTTAACAGAATTTTACTCTTAATATAATTCTATTGCTATTCAAATTTTATTCAAAGTACAAATAAAATTAAAATTTTTTTTTAGTGAGAAAAATAACTAATAATTATTTAATTCAACATGATTATTATGCTATGAATTAAAATATTAAAATAGGTTTATTAACAATATGATAAAGTGATCTTGTGATGATCCATATAGAATTGTCGGAGGAATTGGTCTTTAAATCCTAATTAAGTAATTTCGTATTTGGTTTTTTTTTAATTAAGAGGGGAACTATTCTAAAAATAGTTCGAAGCTACTTTGCATCCGCATGCTAATTGTTCATGCGTGGTGTTACATAAGATAGCGTGCTATTCAAAAAGTAGATTGTTCTTTCTATTATAGATTATGATGACTAATAATTTGTTTGTATTTAAAAAAATTGATGTTTGAGAAATATATATTTTGGTCTTACTTTTATCTTCGACTTTGTTTTTGTCTTCTTTATGCAAATATTATATGGTTATATAATAGGCAATAGTTTATTTGTGCTTCAAATCTCCGAATAATTTATTTTCTTTTATGAATTATGTGATTAGACATTAATACATGTGCTTAAATAGGAATAAGTAATGTTTTATTTAATAATAAGGGTATAATTGGTAAATCATATTATTATATATACTTTCATTTTCTTTTCTTCCGTAACAAAAAAAAGGTTTATTAGAGAACTCTCTTTTCCTTTCCCTCCATAAAATTTGTCTATCCAAACAAGGGTTGAACCTGTCCTTTCCTTTTCCTCACTTTCCCTCCCCTTCCTTCCCCTTACTTTCTCTTCGACTTTTGAATACAAATACTATGTTAGGTTTCAAAAATTTTTATTTATATGAGATCTAAAGTTTATGAAGATTTCAGTGCAAAAAATTTAAAAATAAAATCCTTTGGCCCCTTCCAACTTGTGGATGACCCTTTAGGCTTTGAGATATTTAGGTTCCAAAAATTTTAATTTACACATAAATATAAAGTTATATAAGTTAAGTGCAAAATATCCAAAAACATAAGCCCTCAATATAATCTTGGTTTGTCATGAATCATGGTCTATATTCATCCAATCTTCACTCTCCCGGACTGCCCACTAACCTGTGTGGCCTTCTATTTAATTAGAACACTTTGAGTTTGATATTTATCAGCATTTATCTTTGCAGAATTTGTTTTTGATTTTTTAATTATATGAAAAGTTGGCGAAGACAGGAAAGTTAATAATTTATCCTTTTGTTGATAAATTAATTCGACTCATGATGATTTTTTCTATTTCAATAGCGACTACTAAGTGTACATTTTTTGTTATGAAGATTGTGAAAGCAAGATTTGGAAATAAAATGAAAGATGATTATTTGAGGAGTTAATTACATACATTGAAAAAGAAATTACACAAACCTTTGATGATGATTTAATTATTGAGGATTTTTGTTACATAAAGAAAAAGAGTTTGCAATTTGAAATGCCTAACTTGTTCAAATAATTAAGTGGCATCTATATTTTTTTATTTATTTTTTTTTAATGATGCAGACTAAAGCAAGATATTTTCTTTTATAGCCTTTTAATTAGTCTTATTTATGTTTTATTTTATTTATTTTAATTTTGTTTAATCTTAGGAGTCTCTTTGCATTTTAGGTTTTTTAGGGTTACCATTATTATAAATGCTTGTAACTTTGAAGCAAGGAAGGAATCGAATAATTTCCCAAAAAAACAAGCTTTCTCTTTTTATTGATCGGTGTATCCGCTGCGTTAGGTGGTATCAGAGCGAGGATGTCAACTGGTAGCGACGGTGATGATCTTTGTGACATTGATTAGGAGGCTAAAGCCCTTCTGGGGGACGAGGCGTCGCAACGATTGGAGCGACGTCTGCAGTAACAGATGGATCACAGATTCTGGCATTTTGAAGAACGCGTTGAAGAACTTGTGGATCGTCCTGATGCTTTAGAAATTGATGCACATAGGAGGTGGGTTGACAATAGAAGGCCGGGAGTGAAGTTGGCTTGCGGTAATCCTATTGACAGACGTGGTCCTGTTCCTATCCTTAGACATATTGTCTACGACAATGATGATTTAGAGGAATAAGATGATTTTGAGCCAAATCGGTTTGGTTGTCATAAACCATATGAGGGTCAAATGGCGAGAAATCATCATGGAGGTGTTGAAAGGAACAATAGGGATTTTCGCTTGAAGGTGGGCATTCCTTCTTTGAATGGAAGCATGGGTATAGAAGAATTTCTGGACTGGATTGTAGAAATAGACCGATTCTTCGATTATATGGAGACTCTTCTAGAGAAGCGACTCCATTTAGTGGGAACAGTATTAATCTAGGAGAGAATGGGAAGGTAAAAGTCCGGTACGAACTTTGTATAAGATGAAGTATTTATTGAAGAGGAAGTTTCTAACCCCAGATTTTGAGCAGATCCTGTTTTAACAATACTAGCGCAGTCAACAGGAAAGTCGGTCTGTCTATGAATACACTGCAGAATTCATGAGACTGGCTGAAAGAAATAACCTCCTGGAGACAGAAAGGCTGTAGATTACCAGATATTTGGAGGGGTTGAGGCTTGCACTTAGAGACAGAATCAGTGTACAAGTTATCCGCATCTTATCTGAGGCGAAGAATATGGCCCTAAAGGCAGAGTTAATGCAGCAAGAGAGAACTAGGAGAAATTATGGTTACAAGACTGTGGGGTCTAATGAAAAATTAAAGACTACTCAAGGAGCTCAAGAATATTCTGCTCGAGGCAATAGTCGTTATCAAGGATATAAGGAGTCAGGAAAACGGCCTATTGTTGAAGGGAAAGATAAAAAAGTCAAGAGATCAGAAAATCCCTACGTTAAACCTACTTTAGGGAAGTGTTTTAGGTGTAATCAAGCTGGACACAAATCCAATGAGTGCCCTTTGAGGAAAACTGTGAATATTGTAGAAAAGTAGGAATAAGATGGAGAAATTTACTGTGAGCCAGATGGTGAAGAAGATGAAGATTATGAAGCTGATGAAGGGCAGAACTATGTGGTAAGGTGACTGATGCTATCCCTAAAACATGAAGATCAGACTCAACACCATCAGTTGTTTCGAACCAGGTGCACTATTAACAATAAGATCTTTGGTGTTATTATTGATAGCGGTAGCTATAGAAATATTATTGGGAAAGAGACAGTGAAGAAGTTGGGGTTACCTGTAGAAAAGCATCCTAATCCCTACACATTAGGATGGATCAGAATAGCTGCAGGAGAGATTGAAGTGGCAGAACACTGTAGGGTGCCTTTCTCTATTAGTGAGTACCATGATGAGGTATATTGTGATGTTATTGATATGGATGTGTACAATTTGTTGTTTGGTAAGCCATGGCAATATAACATAGATGCACGTCATTCTGGGAGAAATAATATGTACAAATTGGAGAAGGATGGAATTAAATACACATTGTTGCCGACAAACAACAAGGTGTCTTCCAAGAAGAAAACTTTCTTAACATTCACCAGGGAATTCGAGGCAGAGGTTAAAGAGACGAGGCAGGTAATGCTTTGGTTGTGAAGCCAACATTAATGACTAGTGTAATTCAGGAAGAAGCATAACCTGAAATTGTGTGTTCTTTGATTCAAGAATTTAAGGAGTTAATGCTAGAGGAGATACCAGATGGATTATGCCTATGTGTGATATACAACACCACATATATTTGATTCCAGGAGCCGGTTTACCAAACTTACCTCATTATAGAATGAATTCGAAAGAGAATGAGATCTTGAAACAGGAGGTAGAAGAGTTCCTTCAGAAGGGTCATATTTAGGAGAGCATGAGCCTTTGTGCTGTGCCAGCATTATTGACTCCAAAGAAAGATGGGAGTTGGAGGATGTGTATTGATAACAGGGCTATAAATAAAATTACTGTAGGGTACAAATTCCCTATTCCAAGACTGGATGACATGCTCGATAGGTTATATGGGGCAAAGTGGTTTTCCAAACTTGACTTGAAGAATGGGTACCATCACATTCGAATTAGGCTTGGTGATGAATGGAAGACAACTTTCAAGACAAAGGAAGGCTTGTGTAAATGGCTAGTAATGTCATTCGGATTGTCTAATGCCCCAAGCACATTCATGAGGTTGATGAATCAGTTGTTTTGAAACATTTTATTGGGAAATTTGTGGTGGTATATGTTGTACCCAGTTTTTACTGTAGATTGAAATAACCCATTTCTATAGATTTTTCAGCCCAATAATATAGCAGTCTGATTCTGTAGCAGCCCGGTCCTATAGTGGTCTGTTACAGTAGCAGTCCATTATTGTAATAGCATGAATTTTTACTCTAAAAGCCTTTCTTCCTTTGTTCTTCTTCTTCCCTAGTTTGGCCGAACCCTTCTCTCATCCTAAAATTTTTTCCAGCGAGGTTTTCTGGCGAACCAAGTGTCCTTTCCCTTCCTCCCTCACTCTTGAACTTGGTAAGCTTGGATTTAATGTTTTATACCGTATTTTCTTGTATTTCATTGTTTTTAGATTTTTTTTAAAAAACCTAGATTTCACCATGGATTTAGTTGTTTATTTGCTCAAATTGAAGCCATTGACTTGTTGTTCATGTATGAGAATGTTTGTGAAGAAATTTCTTGAATTAATGTTGTAAATTGGGAGAAAATCATAGCATAAGGGCCGGTTTTACTGTAGCAAATTCGAGGCTACTATAGCACCGACAATATTTAGTTGTTTCTTTGATTTCTTTGGACTAAAGTGAAGCTAAAATCCTCAGGAATTCATTGGTAATTTTTAGACCTAGTTTTGAGCTAACCCTAGGATCGAATTAGGGTTCTTTGTTAGAAAACTTAGGGTTTTTCTTGTTTGATTTGTTTCATTTGCTAATTATTGTTGTGTTTTGTTATACTTTGGCAAGGAGAAGTCTTCACTTGAGGCAAAGATTTAGCCGAGGAGTAGCTAGCGAGGAAGACAAATCGCCAATTCTGTGAGTGGAATTGTTGAGCATAGCTTTAATTAGAAGAATTTCAATAGCTAGAGATGAATATACATATATATATATATATATATACACATATCATGTTTTAAGTAAGTTTTATTGATTTATACTTGTTTGGTATTTTGGTGAATGATAGTTATTATTGAGAAAATCTTGGATGTCTCATTTGGCTTTTGATTTGTAATTGTTGGATTTGTGATTGATATATATATATATATATATATCCATGAGTTTGTGAAATCGTCATTTTGTATGAAACTTGAGATTTGTTGTGGAAATCATTGATTTTGTTAAATCTAAGGCTTGAAAATCATATTAAATGGTTGAAAGGAAATGGTTACCATGTTGTTTCTTGTGTGGGATTTGTAAATTAAATTGTGTTAAAAGCTTGAGCTTTCCTTGTGTTTTATCTTGTCCCCGTACAATGGTCGAGGTGTTGTTGATTGATGAATATGGATGACTTTTATACTCTGAGTGGAGTTGTGTTTATTGTGGTGACTGTATGGTGATATCCTATTGCAGTAGGCGGTCTCCACGGCCAGCCTGTTGAGTTGGCGTGATGATTGCCTGATTACTACGAGGGTCAGTTCAGGTGGGAGTGTAGAGCCCTGGCTGGATATTCATCGGGTAGCGGGAGTCACCAACGGGTGAACTGATGGGTCAACCTCAAGGGCATGAGTACCTTGACGGCTCTGAACCTAGCCATGGCCACGACGAAGGTTTAGAGAGTTTTCTAGACCACGTTATGCTGGGTGAGTGTTGGGTATTATGCTAATTTATTAAAACCATGTTTTGTGGTTTTGGTGTTGTAAACCCTAGTTGGGGTTAAAATGGTTTTCTTGGTATTATTATGTTATTTTAATCCTTTTGAAGACTTCTAATATTTGTGTTTATGTTTCTAAATTAGTATTGTTTTGGTAAAGCTTTTATTTTGATGTTTTATTATTGTTATTACTGTTGGTATATTTCTGCTAAAGTTGTGCTAACATCCCCTCACTGAGTTACTTGAGTTACTCATCCCTCTTTCTTCATCCTAGTCTATTGCAGGTAGTAGGTGTGACTATGTGGCAGCGTAATGGGCATTTGCTACTGTTCTATCTTCTGTTGTATTTCCTTCAGTTCATGTATGTTGTTGTTGTTGTCGTGTAACATATTATAAGACCTATGGATCCACTAGTGTGTAGAAAATTTTGTTGCATGTTTTAGTATCTAAATAACTCTTAAACTTTCATGTACTAGCATTTCCTATTGTTGTTAGTGTTGTTTTCTTGTGTATTTATGAACCTCTACATTTTCTGTATCCTACTGTTGTTGTTGTTACTATTGTTGAATTCCAAGTGTATTGATCGCCTTGCGACGTCCTGAGGGTTGAGTGGTGGGGTATCCCTCCTCGGGATTGCTGCAGCGATTGTCACGTCCGGTGGGCTCGCGGGTCGGGGCATGATAATTTTATTGGTATTAGAGCTATTGGTTTAGATTAATAGCTGCACCTTGTTCTTGTCTTTGATTGTCTTCTGTAGTAACTAGTGGATCCAGTTAGAGTTAAAAATGTAGCATTGTTGCATGTAGGAATTGATTTTGAAAGTTGTTTTGGTGTCTTTTTCAGTGAAAATGCCAGTATAACGCCTGCGCACACGCAGTGGAGCAGTTGCTCTTGCTGTTGAGCCTATTACTGTGCCGCCTAGAGGTAGACGACGTTTAGTGCCATCTCCATTGTCTTCTCATTCACTTTCTAGGTAGGAGGTCATGTAGTTGAACCAGGGTAGCAGATCTATGACTGAGTATGAGACAGAATTAAAGGACTTAGCAAACTTTGTACCCGAACTGGTAGGTTCTGAGGAAGTTCTGTGTTCGAAGTTTTAGGCCGGATTGAACCTCACAGTCCGGGAGAGGATGACAGTCACAAGAAACCAAAGCTTTAAGGAAGTAGTGCAATTGGCCCTTCGAGGAGAAAAAATGGTTCTGGAAGGCAGACGAATCCGAGAAAGCATCAGTAAGAGAAGAGGTGTAGAAATAAGTCAACCCTCAAAGAAGATCAGAGGTGAGAGTTTGTCTAGTGGTGCACCTTCAGTTGGTTTCTTCAGGGTTCCATAGGCCCAGACCTGTGGACAGCAGAGTTCAGTACCTTCTAGAAGTGTGTCAGGTACATGATCAGCAGGAACTATGTGACAGTGTTGGAATTGTCATAAGTTTTATGAAGGACGGTATCGAGAACCGCACAGATGTTATCAGTGTGGACAAACGGATCACATTAGGATGTAGTGTCCACTGTTGACTCATGGGGACCATGCTATAGGACTTAATCTAGATCATCCTACTCAGTCTAGAAGTTCAGAGCCTGTGGCTAAGGCACAGACCACCGCTACTAGATCTGTAGCAGCGAGCAACACCCCTCAGTCAGGAGCATCACGCTCACAGACTAGATCTCAAACCAGGATCTTTGCCCTGACTAATGAAGAGCCCAAGTGTGAAGCGGACATGATCACAGGTATAATATCTATCCATTTGTTTGATGCATGTGTATTGTTAGACTCTGAGTCATAGAGGCCTTTTGTCAGGTAAGAAGGAAATTTCGAGGGCGAAATTTTCTTAAGGGGGGTAGGATGTTTTAACCAGTTTTTACTGTAGATCGAACTAGCCCATTCCTATAGATTTTTCAGCCCAATATGGTAGCATTCTGGTTCTGTAGCAGCCTGGTCCTGTAGTGGTCAGTTACAGTAGCAGTCCATTACTGCAGTAGGCGATCTCCACTGCCAGCCTGTTGAGTTGGCGTGATGATCGCCTAATTACTACGAGGGCCAGTTCAGGTGGGAGTGTAGAGCCCTGGCTGGATATTCATCGGGTAGCGGGAGTCACCAACGGGTGAACTGATGGGTCAACGTCAAGGGCATGAGTACCTTGACGGCTCTGAACCTAGCCATGGCCACGGCGAAGGTTTAGAGAGTTTTCTAGACCACGTTATACTGGGTGAGTGTTGGGTATTGTGCTAATTTATTAAAACCATGTTTTGTGGTTTTGGTGTTGTAAACCCTAGTTGGGGTTAAAATGGTTTTCTTGGTATTATTATGTTATTTTAATCCTTTTGAAGACTTCTAATATTTGTGTTTATGTTTCTAAATTAGTATTGTTTTGGTAAAGCTTTTATTTTGATGTTTTATTATTGTTATTACTGTTGGTATATTTCTGCTAAAGTTGTGCTAACATCCCCTCACTGAGTTACTTGAGTTACTCATCCCTCTTTCTTCATCCTAGTCTATTGCAGGTAGTAGGTGTGACTATGTGGCAGCGTAATGGGCATTTGCTACTGTTCTATCTTCTGTTGTATTTCCTTCAGTTCATGTATGTTGTTGTTGTTGTCGTGTAACATATTATAAGACCTATGGATCCACTAGTGTGTAGAAAATTTTGTTGCATGTTTTAGTATCTAAATAACTCTTAAACTTTCATGTACTAGCATTTCCTATTGTTGTTAGTGTTGTTTTCTTGTGTATTTATGAACCTCTACATTTTCTGTATCCTACTGTTGTTGTTGTTACTATTGTTGAATTCCAAGTGTATTGATCGCCTTGCGACGTCCTGAGGGTTGAGTGGTGGGGTATCCCTCCTCGGGATTGCTGCAGCGATTGTCACGTCCGGTGGGCTCGCGGGTCGGGGCATGATAATTTTATTGGTATTAGAGCTATTGGTTTAGATTAATAGCTGCACCTTGTTCTTGTCTTTGATTGTCTTCTGTAGTAACTAGTGGATCCAGTTAGAGTTAAAAATGTAGCATTGTTGCATGTAGGAATTGATTTTGAAAGTTGTTTTGGTGTCTTTTTCAGTGAAAATGCCAGTATAACGCCTGCGCACACGCAGTGGAGCAGTTGCTCTTGCTGTTGAGCCTATTACTGTGCCGCCTAGAGGTAGACGACGTTTAGTGCCATCTCCATTGTCTTCTCATTCACTTTCTAGGTAGGAGGTCATGTAGTTGAACCAGGGTAGCAGATCTATGACTGAGTATGAGACAGAATTAAAGGACTTAGCAAACTTTGTACCCGAACTGGTAGGTTCTGAGGAAGTTCTGTGTTCGAAGTTTTAGGCCGGATTGAACCTCACAGTCCGGGAGAGGATGACAGTCACAAGAAACCAAAGCTTTAAGGAAGTAGTGCAATTGGCCCTTCGAGGAGAAAAAATGGTTCTGGAAGGCAGACGAATCCGAGAAAGCATCAGTAAGAGAAGAGGTGTAGAAATAAGTCAACCCTCAAAGAAGATCAGAGGTGAGAGTTTGTCTAGTGGTGCACCTTCAGTTGGTTTCTTCAGGGTTCCATAGGCCCAGACCTGTGGACAGCAGAGTTCAGTACCTTCTAGAAGTGTGTCAGGTACATGATCAGCAGGAACTATGTGACAGTGTTGGAATTGTCATAAGTTTTATGAAGGACGGTATCGAGAACCGCACAGATGTTATCAGTGTGGACAAACGGATCACATTAGGATGTAGTGTCCACTGTTGACTCATGGGGACCATGCTATAGGACTTAATCTAGATCATCCTACTCAGTCTAGAAGTTCAGAGCCTGTGGCTAAGGCACAGACCACCGCTACTAGATCTGTAGCAGCGAGCAACACCCCTCAGTCAGGAGCATCACGCTCACAGACTAGATCTCAAACCAGGATCTTTGCCCTGACTAATGAAGAGCCCAAGTGTGAAGCGGACATGATCACAGGTATAATATCTATCCATTTGTTTGATGCATGTGTATTGTTAGACTCTGAGTCATAGAGGCCTTTTGTCAGGTAAGAAGGAAATTTCGAGGGCGAAATTTTCTTAAGGGGGGTAGGATGTTTTAACCAGTTTTTACTGTAGATCGAACTAGCCCATTCCTATAGATTTTTCAGCCCAATATGGTAGCATTCTGGTTCTGTAGCAGCCTGGTCCTGTAGTGGTCAGTTACAGTAGCAGTCCATTACTGCAGTAGGCGATCTCCACTGCCAGCCTGTTGAGTTGGCGTGATGATCGCCTAATTACTACGAGGGCCAGTTCAGGTGGGAGTGTAGAGCCCTGGCTGGATATTCATCGGGTAGCGGGAGTCACCAACGGGTGAACTGATGGGTCAACCTCAAGGGCATGAGTACCTTGACGGCTCTGAACCTAGCCATGGCCACGACGAAGGTTTAGAGAGTTTTCTAGACCACGTTATGCTGGGTGAGTGTTGGGTATTATGCTAATTTATTAAAACCATGTTTTGTGGTTTTGGTGTTGTAAACCCTAGTTGGGGTTAAAATGGTTTTCTTGGTATTATTATGTTATTTTAATCCTTTTGAAGACTTCTAATATTTGTGTTTATGTTTCTAAATTAGTATTGTTTTGGTAAAGCTTTTATTTTGATGTTTTATTATTGTTATTACTGTTGGTATATTTCTGCTAAAATTGTGCTAACATCCCCTCACTGAATAACTTGAGTTACTCATCCCACTTTCTTCATCTTAGTCTATTACAGGTAGTAGGTGTGACTGTGTGGCAGCTTACTGGGCATTTGCTACTGTTCTATCTTCTGTTGTATTTCCTTCAGTTCATGTATGTTGTTGTTGTTGTCGTGTAACATATTATAAGACCTATGGATCCACTAGTGTGTAGAAAATTTTGTTGCATGTTTTAGTATCTAAATAACTCTTAAACTTTCATGTACTAGCATTTCCTATTGTTGTTAGTGTTGTTTTCTTGTGTATTTATGAACCTCTACATTTTCTGTATCCTACTGTTGTTGTTGTTACTATTGTTGAATTCCAAGTGTATTGATCGCCTTGCGACGTCCTGAGGGTTGAGTGGTGGGGTATCCCTCCTCGGGATTGCTGCAGCGATTGTCACGTCCGGTGGGCTCGCGGGTCGGGGCATGATAATTTTATTGGTATTAGAGCTATTGGTTTAGATTAATAGCTGCACCTTGTTCTTGTCTTTGATTGTCTTCTGTAGTAACTAGTGGATCCAGTTAGAGTTAAAAATGTAGCATTGTTGCATGTAGGAATTGATTTTGAAAGTTGTTTTGGTGTCTTTTTCAGTGAAAATGCCAGTATAACGCCTGCGCACACGCAGTGGAGCAGTTGCTCTTGCTGTTGAGCCTATTACTGTGCCGCCTAGAGGTAGACGACGTTTAGTGCCATCTCCATTGTCTTCTCATTCACTTTCTAGGTAGGAGGTCATGTAGTTGAACCAGGGTAGCAGATCTATGACTGAGTATGAGACAGAATTAAAGGACTTAGCAAACTTTGTACCCGAACTGGTAGGTTCTGAGGAAGTTCTGTGTTCGAAGTTTTAGGCCGGATTGAACCTCACAGTCCGGGAGAGGATGACAGTCACAAGAAACCAAAGCTTTAAGGAAGTAGTGCAATTGGCCCTTCGAGGAGAAAAAATGGTTCTGGAAGGCAGACGAATCCGAGAAAGCATCAGTAAGAGAAGAGGTGTAGAAATAAGTCAACCCTCAAAGAAGATCAGAGGTGAGAGTTTGTCTAGTGGTGCACCTTCAGTTGGTTTCTTCAGGGTTCCATAGGCCCAGACCTGTGGACAGCAGAGTTCAGTACCTTCTAGAAGTGTGTCAGGTACATGATCAGCAGGAACTATGTGACAGTGTTGGAATTGTCATAAGTTTTATGAAGGACGGTATCGAGAACCGCACAGATGTTATCAGTGTGGACAAACGGATCACATTAGGATGTAGTGTCCACTGTTGACTCATGGGGACCATGCTATAGGACTTAATCTAGATCATCCTACTCAGTCTAGAAGTTCAGAGCCTGTGGCTAAGGCACAGACCACCGCTACTAGATCTGTAGCAGCGAGCAACACCCCTCAGTCAGGAGCATCACGCTCACAGACTAGATCTCAAACCAGGATCTTTGCCCTGACTAATGAAGAGCCCAAGTGTGAAGCGGACATGATCACAGGTATAATATCTATCCATTTGTTTGATGCATGTGTATTGTTAGACTCTGAGTCATAGAGGCCTTTTGTCAGGTAAGAAGGAAATTTCGAGGGCGAAATTTTCTTAAGGGGGGTAGGATGTTTTAACCAGTTTTTACTGTAGATCGAACTAGCCCATTCCTATAGATTTTTCAGCCCAATATGGTAGCATTCTGGTTCTGTAGCAGCCTGGTCCTGTAGTGGTCAGTTACAGTAGCAGTCCATTACTGCAGTAGGCGATCTCCACTGCCAGCCTGTTGAGTTGGCGTGATGATCGCCTAATTACTACGAGGGCCAGTTCAGGTGGGAGTGTAGAGCCCTGGCTGGATATTCATCGGGTAGCGGGAGTCACCAACGGGTGAACTGATGGGTCAACGTCAAGGGCATGAGTACCTTGACGGCTCTGAACCTAGCCATGGCCACGGCGAAGGTTTAGAGAGTTTTCTAGACCACGTTATACTGGGTGAGTGTTGGGTATTGTGCTAATTTATTAAAACCATGTTTTGTGGTTTTGGTGTTGTAAACCCTAGTTGGGGTTAAAATGGTTTTCTTGGTAATATTATGTTATTTTAATCCTTTTGAAGACTTCTAATATTTGTGTTTATGTTTCTAAACTAGTATTGTATTGGTAAAGCTTTTATTTTGATGTTTTATTATTGTTATTACTGTTGGTATATTTCTGCTAAAATTGTGCTAACATCCCCTCACTGAATAACTTGAGTTACTCATCCCACTTTCTTCATCTTAGTCTATTACAGGTAGTAGGTGTGACTGTGTGGCAGCTTACTGGGCATTTGCTACTGTTCTATCTTCTGTTGTATTTCCTTCAGTTCATGTATGTTGTTGTTGTCGTGAAACATATTATAAGACCTATGGATCCACTAGTGTGTAGAAAACTTTGTTGCATGGTTTAGTATCTAAATAACTCTTAAACTTTCATGTATTAGTATTTCCTATTGTTGTTAGTGTTGTTTTCTTGTGTATTTGTGAACTTATATATTTTCTGTATCCTACTGTTGTTGTTGTTGTTGTTGTTGTTGTTGTAGTTGTAGTTGTAGTTGTAGTTACTATTGCTGAATTCCAGGTGTATTGATCAGCCTTGTGGCGTCCTGAGGGTTGAGTGGCGGGGTATCCCTCCTCGGGATTACTGCAGCGATTGTCGCATCCCGTGGGCCCGCGGGTCTGGGCGTGACAGTATATTTTAATGATATCTTGATATATAGTCAATTTGAGGAAGACCACATATTGCATTTAAGGCAGGTATTGATTGCCTTGCAGGAGAACAAGCTATATATTAATTTTAAGAAATGCAGTTTTATGGCCAACAAACTGTTATTCTTGGGATACGTGGTTTATGCTGATGGAATACAGGTTAATGAGGTTAAAGTTAAGGCTATTTGAGACTGGCCTGCACCAACAAATGTGTCAAAACTTCACAGTTTCTATGGGTTAGCAACTTTATGTTAGAGATTCATCAAGAATATCAGCACAATTGCAGCCCTAATGACAGAATGTTGAAAGAAAGGTAGATTTCAGTAGAATGAGGAGGCAGATAACAGTTTTACACTCTTGAATATCAAACTGTGTACTGCTCCAGTTCTTGCACTTCCAAATTTTGAGAAGCTGTTTGAAGTGGATTGTGATGCAAGTGGAGTTGGAATTGGGGCTGTTTTGTCCCAAGAAAAAAAACCGGTGGCATTTTTTAGTGAAAGCCTAAGTGATGCCAGAATGCAGTGAAGCACATATGACAAAGAATTTTATTTTGTGGTATGTGCTCTTAAAACCTGGGAACATTATTTAATTGGTAAAGAGTTTGTGCTATACTCTGATCATGAAGCATTGAAATATTTAAATAGTCAAAAGTGAGTTAGTAGTGATATGCATGCCAGGTGGATTTAGTTTTTACAAAAGTTCCCTTTTGAATTACAACACAAATCAGGTTTACATAATAAAGTAGCAGATGCTTTGAGTAGGCGAGCTATTTTATTAGTTACCCTAAGTAGTGAGATTGTAGGCTTTGAGCAGATAAAGGGGACTTATAAGGATGATTAAGATCTTGCTTCAGTCTGCATCAGTAGTATGAGAATTTCCAAAACCTTCAATGTTGCAGATTTATTCTTGTTCCGTGATTCAGAAGCTCCTTTATACTTTAATTTTCACTCAAGGACGAGTTCTTTTCCAAGTAAAGGAGATTGATCCAGACTGAAGAAAAATCTTTACTTTTATAGCCTTTTAATTAGTTTTATTTATGTTTTATTTTATTTATTTTAATTTTGTCTAATGTTAGGAGTCTCTTTGTATTTTAGAGGTTTTTTAGGGTTACCATTATTATAAATGCTTGTAACTTTGAAGCAAAGAAGGAATCGAATAATTTTCCAAAAAAATAACAGGCTTTTTTTTTTCTTCTATTGATTGGTGTATCCACTGCGTCATTTTATGTGGACTTAAATGTGCAAAAGTTTGTCTTATAATTCTGGTTTCTTCTTTGGTAGATGGAAGAAGATTATATTAATACTTGGATTTTGATATTTTGATATTAGTTAGAAGGATAATGCAATTATAGGATTAAAAATTTAAACTTTTATTTTACTTATATTTAAAATCATAAATATATGTGCATATATATATATATATTATAACTATTGTACAATTATAAATGGAGATTGATAGTAGCATCTTATCCCCTTGAGGTATGATATCTAGAACCCCTTTGATTTTAGATCTGCCACTGCTACTCATGACTCCTTCATATGTAAACAACTTTTATTGGATAGAATGTGATTGAAAGAATTCATTATAACTATTTTTTTTTATGATATATTTTCAGAAAATAATAGATTTTTGTAGCTATAGAAGCTCAAAATTATTACTTTGAATTTTTATTTGGTAAATATTATGGTCGAAATCTTGGTTTTAACTCTCATGTTTAATCCTTGATTAAATGCATATTTTATCTATATAGTAATAAATATTGTTTAATAATTTAGATTTGATATTAATTGGTTGTAAATATATTATTAATAATTAGTATTGATTTTTCTCTGATATCTCATATTTTCCTTTGATTTGATACAAACAATTTTTTTATTGAATTTTTACATAAACAACTGATTGTAAGTTCCTTAACATCTTTTTCCCAATTTATAAACAAGTATGAAAAAGTTATCATAACTGTTGTGTGATTAATCTCATAAGACCAACACATTTAATCCCATATATGTTATACATTTTACTCTAAAAATATAATAAAAAATGACCTTTTTAAAATCTGATTTTGCATCAAAATACATGCGTTCACATTTAATCAATGCAACTTATATACTGTTATACACTATTTTTTTATTATTAATAATTTAAAATGACAAGATAATTTATTTTTAGATGTAACAATAACTATGGTGCCAATAATTTTGACTTCTACTTTTGTTTTTGCAATAATAAATCTAAATTAGTATTTTAAAAGTTTATTATATATATATATATATACACGACCAATCCTCTATGAATGTCCATAGATAAAAAATCTATCAATGTCCATTATCATCCGTTGGATCTCGATCCAACGACTAACATTGATGAACAATAGTTACTGCAGTAACATGTACAGTAATTACCATTTGGAACAATACACTAAATAGCAATATTGTTCGTCAATGTCAGCCATTAGGCTGATAATTGGATGTCCATAGAGGATGTAAATTCTATATATATATATATGTATATGTATTTATATAGATTATTTAATGATTAATTTTATGAAAACAATCAATACCAATATTATTAAGTTGAAAAGGTTTTCCTTTAGCATCCCTTACTTTACATTATCACTAAACTTAAAAAAAAATGGGTAAACCACACAAATAGTTACTAAACTATAAGGATATTCCTGTTTTAGTCGTTGAACTTTAAAAAATTCTATTTGAGTCACTAAACTTTAATTTTTCTTCCAATTAAGTCACTAGGGAGAACGCCGTTAACAACGTCTTGATGTAGCAAGCCCCATGTCAAATGTTTTTTTGCCATGTCACTAAAGGTCAGTGACCTAAATAAAATTTTTAAAGTTGAGTGACCAAAACAGAAATAACTCTATAGTTTAGTGACTATTTGTGTGGTTTATCCTTGTTTTATTTTTCCATGTTTTTTTTTTGTTACTGTAGATTCAAATTTTCTTGTAATGATGTATTTGTAAATGTATGGAACAATATATACATTCAATAAATCAACTATTGAATGTTTAAAAATGACATTCACAAAACACAATCATACATACAAAGTTTTGGTGAAATAAATACTTGTATTGATAACTAAACATAATTATACTCAAATCCCAAGTTGATGCACGAGATTAACAGACATGCCTGCCATCCAACAAAATTGGCAGGTTCATATGTAATGGTCTGTTAATTAAAGCTAAACAAAAAACAAAAAAAAAACACTTGACAAGTCTAATTCCAAAAACTAAGCCTAGCTACTTAAGACTTCCACAACGTGTGCAACCTCCCCCATAACAGTCCTTCTGTTAATGTGCACCCTTGGTGAGTTGTTTCTTTGCATTTCTATCAGATTGAGACACTTTCCTTTTTCTTTGGGCCATACTTCGAACTTGTGGCAAGTTCCTCATATGCCTAGAAGGCACTTGTCTCCCTTGTTGTTGGCTACATGCATTTTCAAAACAAGCTCCAAATACAAAACTTTGTTGTGTGTTTGTAACTTGAGAAGAACCCTATACAATAATTCAAAATAACATGAACCATCATAGCAGAAAAGCATTGTGTTTTAAACCTGAGCAACATTAAAACATTTATCTTGAATGAAAACAGAAAACAAACAAGGTGTTCTGCTAAAAATTGGTCAAACTACTCTTGATCAAACCACACAAATAGTCACTAAAGTATAGAAATATTCCTATTTTTGATCACTGAACTTTAGTGACGTGGCAAAAACATTTGACATGGGGCTTACCACATTAAGAAGTTGTTAACAGCGTTCCCCCTAGTGACTTGATCGGAAGCAAAACTAAAGTTTAGTAACCCAAATAGAATTTTTAAAGTTCAATGACTAAAATAGGAATACCCCTATAGTTTAGTGACTATTTACTTGATTTACTCAAAAAAAATTGCAAAATTCACTTATATGTCCTTATTCAATACCATATTTACATATATACCCCTGAAGTGAATATGGTGTTTGCAGAATTTCCTCTTGTTTTAACCAATGATTTAAAAACCGGACCAGACTGGTCTGTTCAACCGGTTCAACTGGGAACTGGCTGGTAAACCGGTCCGATTAGTCACATAAAATACTAAAGAACCGGACCAGCCTGTTCAACTGGTGAACCGGTGAACCGATTGGATCGGACCGACTAATTTATTAAATTAAATTATTTAATTGATTTATTTTTTTATAATTAAAAACTTAAATAAAGTTAATAAACTCATTAACTCAGTCCAAATTTCAAAAAGTCTAAAAAATAAAAAGCAAGATTCCTAAAGATATTAACATATTATGATTTATTATCATTAATTTATTATAATTAACTTATAATTTTACACTAATCAATAATTAAATCATTAAAGTTAAAGTGTTAAAGTGTTAAACTCAGCATTTCAACGGTTTGGTTTTTATTTTTTAATCATTATTGTTGTTATATACTTGTATACTTATATTTTATTTAATTCTTTATTTTTCAATATTTGTTATATAGTTGTATCTTTGTATATTTGTATTTTGAAATTTTTAATTTTATGTAAAATTGAGACTTTGTGACCTTATAAAGATAATTTAACTTTGCAATATGTAATTTTGTATATTTTGTATTATTTTTTCTTTATTTTTTCCTTATTTTTCCTTATTTTTTAATATTTTTAAATTTTTAAATATTTATTTATTTGAAAAAATTAAACCTGGTTAAACTGGCTGGTTCAACCGAAACCGTTTACTTAACCGGGTTGACAACCGGTCTGGTTATTAAAACATTAGTTTTAACCTCAGATTTAAGGTTAGGGGTGGCAACATAGCAATCACATGTTAAACAATAATTCATAAATCCAAACATGTTTAAAATTTTCCAATCCAATCAGGTTGTTTCATAATTTCTTTCTGAAATAACTTAACAAAAATTCTTACATAAACAAAAAAATTATTAATTACAAAAAATTTATTAACATAAAAAATTACACCATCTAATATATTTAGATAATTCAAATCATCCAACAAAATCAACATAAACTTCTAAAACTCTACAGGCATAGTTACAAAATAAAATCATCCCCATGTCATCTAATAACATTTGGAAACTAATAAATACTACCAAATAATAATTTCAAAAAAAATCAAAACAAATATTAGAAAAAAATTAATTTAAATAAACTTATTTAAAAAAATAGGGAAACTAAAGCATACTTGATATACTTAAGGCTTCAAATTTTTGCTTTAAGAAGAGAGCACCTTGAAACCTTCCTCGCTGTGACCTAAGAAAGAAAGGATAATTTTTCTCCCAAATTCAGAGTTGAATATAAGAAAATATTTCAATTAAATACTTGAATTTTTGAAATAATATAAAAACCATAAGAAGGTAAGCCTTGAGATGAAGGAGTCATATGTTACAAGTTACAACTTTCAAATAATAATAGTAATTAATTAAATATTTCACATCCATACATATAACATATATATATTTATCTGTGTACAAATATATACTATATATCTGGTTGGTTGAAGTCCACCGAAATGCCTAAAGTTCTGAAGTGTTAATTTCTGTTGAAGTGAGAAATTCAGTTGAAAGTGTCCAGTTTCAAGTGTTTGGTTGGAGAAGTAAGTGTCACTTCAGTGGTCAATTTTTTTGTTTGGTTGGTGGAAGTGAGAATGAGGAAAACTTCACTTCATGACTTCATGGCGTTTGGATGGTGGAAGTGTGGTTCCACTCACCACTTCAATCAAAAGGTGAGGTTACCCCTTTCATTTGTTAGGATTAAATTAAAATTAATTGTACGTCTTTTTAATTAGCATAAGAAAAATATAGAAGTGGGGTTCAACTCAAGTATTTTATCCGGAATAGTTAAATATGTACATATATATATATCTAAATAATTTTTTTTAACAACATAATTATTTAATTTGAGTAATTGTAAGAAAGTTAAAATTAGTGAAAAGTTTAACCTCTTTTATGTTTACATAACCCAGGGGAAAAAAAGAAAACATGCAAATCATTAAAATGTGCCAAAAAAAAAAAACATTCAACATCATATAAATATATGCTTTATTTGCTACAGTCACTGAACCATGACCGGTAATATTGTTTAACAAAGTTTAAGAGAGTACAAATTATTTACTTGGACAATAAAATACAACTACCAATACTTTCGTCAAAGGAGAGGAATTCCATGTGCACTTCATGCTTCCACAGAGTAGTCCGACCTCACAAGCAAACACCAGTTGATGTTCGGTCATGGCTCAGGTCTCACAAAAAAGTAAACATATACATCATCACTTCATCGGCATTGGTAGATCCTTTTTGCCTCCAAAACCAACACACATGAGTAACAAACTAAACCCACAATGGGAAAAGTTGAAAATAATTGTAGGGAAAAAAAAATAATGGATCAAGCAGGCAGCAACGGTGGCAAGCATGCCTCCAAGTTGCCTCGCCATACATACCATTTCATGACTGTAATCCCTTACTGTTGAAAACCAAAACCTCAATAAACACAGGTAACACAACAAAAGTTCCAAGACAACATTGAAAATAAACATTGACGTATGAATAATAATGAAAATAAGACACTCTTCAAATGGATAAAAATTAATCTAAAATATACACACAAAACATTTGCAAACTTGAGATTCAAAACTCAAAGACCTTTTACAATTATCCCAAACTTTAGTAAAACCACTGAAAAGATCCAAGCTCTCTAGCTTAAGAAATGAAATTTCAGCTCTCCAATGCAACTTACAAATAAATTACAAGAATAACAAGAAAACTAAAAATCTAAAACCCCTTTCCCACATTAAAATCACAAATGAAAACTACTCCCAATTCATTTAAAAAACAATTAAAAATCTAAATTTTTTCACCAAAAAACAAATTCAAAAAAGTTGCAGCAAAATGACCACGACAAAATAAAATTTAAGGGAAAAAAGTCATAGAGAACCTTTCTCATGATGGAATCTATTTGATAAAACCAAAAACTCAAACCACTATGAAATTCAAAGGCATGTGGCTGCAAGAGAAGGGTCTTCACCCCTCAATTGCCCCGCCACTACACCTGTTTATTTGTAGAGGCAAAAAGGGAAACTGGCCTGAGTGTATTGCTTTACTCTTATGTAGTCATCATTGCCATGTAAAATACACCTGCAATGCCAACAAAAAAAATGTTGGTTAGAGAAACCATTAATATATAACAACCACTAATAAGTTCATATAAGTGCAGATAGTTCAAAATACAAGCAAACAAGATGAAAGTTTTTAGATGCAACATGCATGCTACTGACACAAATAACATAGGCAAACCTGAAACATGGAAACAACCCACATAATGTTCGTGGATGCTAAAAAAAAACATGAAATAATGCATGAAATGCAGATAATGCAAGCAATAATTCAACAATCCCCATGGGAGCTGAACAACTCCGTAACACTAAACCATTCATGTTGTGGTTCACATCATCCGGGAAAGAAAGCTCCTAATCCAATCTTGACGCAGTTCCATATCTCTCACCATGAAGCCCCTAGATTCAGTTTACCTAGACTAAAGATAATCAATGGGTTGGGTTCACAGCCATAACCCTTTCATATAAAATCTCAGTCCAATGGGTTGGGTTCTGAATTGCATTGGCCATCTTATCCACAACCTTAAGTACATCGGCCATCATGGAAGGGCTTTTAGGTCCCTTGCTATTACGTTGGGACCTAACACTTGATGATGGAGCAAGGTTGCTACCTACGGGTGTAGAGTTGCCATTATTACCTTCCACATCACTAGCAATATCAACAGGGTCTGATTCACCATTGTCATTGTCGGTTCCTTCATTTTCAGATTTGTCTGCAAAATCTAAAAACAAAGAAGCAGCGTAAGAACCTGTTGCACTATCTTCGCCACAAATTATCCTAAGCCCTTCATAGTTCTCAATGGGCTTGTTGATGAATGGTTTTGCACCCGGGTGTGCCTAAAACAGACATATAGAATAATATCAAATGAAAAATGAAAACATGTAAGTCAATGAACTGTTAAAGGAAAAAATTTACCAGCATATATACCTCAGTGTACGTGAAGGCCACAAGTGGGTCGAGAATGATCACCTTGTTTTTGTCATCCCAATCTGCCCCACTCAAGTCCCTCGCTTTCTTAATTTCCATGTACCTTACTTTTAGCGTCCGATAATGGTTCTCCACATTCTCTGGGGTGAAATTAGTGTTAAATCTTGCATTCACGGCACTTGCAGCATGTCCGAACGCAGCCCGCTTAAATGATTTGTCACATTTAAGACCCTGTCTCACTTGCTCTACCAAAACAGGTATTAAAACATTATCAAAATCAGGCTTCCAACGCTTGTTAGGTGTTCCACGTTTGGTGGCAGCCTTCGAAGTGCCGCCCTCCATGTTCCTTCAAATATTAAATCTAGAATAAAGAAGGGATGCTTAATAAAAATTATCAAAATAGAATGAAATACAACCACACATGAAACTAAAAAAAGTGAATATAACATGTTCAAAAAAGTACACACAACAAACAACACAAATGGATGGTTCATAATAAATTAGAAAACACATTCCTAACACCTACTATCGACCAGTATAGTGATTCCACATTTCATTTGCTATGTTGTCCCTTAACTCCACCCATTGCCTATTTTCTTCTCGTTGTTCGCGTTGGGTCCTGTTTTGTGAGGGCACAAGTTGCTCTTCCTCTAATGTGTTGCCCTCTTGCAAGATACTGTCTGTTGGATCCACACCTGCTATATAATTATGTATAATGCAACATGCAAGGACTAACCTTACTTGTGTTTTGAATGGAAAAAATGGCCGCGAGCTAAGATTCTTGAAATGATTCTTTAAGATACCAAATGCTCGTTCAACCTGTGATCGTAGCATTGAATGCCTAAGATTGAACAATTCTTTAGGGTTTGTTGGCGGCCTTCCACTATATTCCTTAAGATGGTATCTTACTCTGCAATACGGAGCTATGAAACCATTCATAGTGGTGCATCCGGCATCAACGAGATAATATTTTCCTATATGCACCGAGTATGATCAAGTGTTAGTGTTTTTTTAATTTTATATATGACTACACATTTTATAGTGTACCTTCTATAATCTTTAGCCCCTGTGGTTGAGGGCGAGATATTGCATCCCTTAAGACAGTGAAATCATTTGCAGATCCCTCCCATCCAGCTAGGACATATGTAAACTTTAAATCCACATTCACCACAGGCAACACATTTTGAGTAATTCCCTTTCGACCACAAAACCGGGGTATTTCATAGGGAGGGATGGACGCTTCAATATGTGTGCCATCCAACAACCCAATGCAATCCTACATGAGAAGCTAAACATTATTGACATTTTCAAATTGGATTTTGAGAAATAGAATAATCTCTTTTACTTTATTTATACTTACTTTAAAAAACGGGTACCAATTAGGATTATTCTCTATGTCCGAGTGACAATTGCTATTGGGAGGTAGGACAAAGTCATCACGTACAACGCAAATAGCACAAATGACATTGTTAAAATATCTGTTGATAGTTTCTCCTGATCGAAGAAATTCTAACCTCACTGTTCAGTTCTTCGTGTTATGCCCAACTATGTGTAGGAATATTGCAAGTTGCTCCTCAACGGACACATGGCGAGTATCAACAAGTAGACATCTGTCACGCATTATTTGGGATAAATGCATGAAAGGTCCTACATCCATTCTTAGGTAGCTTACACAATAGTCTCGACCACTTCTTAAAATACGATTCATGTGTTTTTTTCTAGTTAGGTCCCAGAATATTGAAGGCTCAACACATCTAGGACTCCTACTTGTATGCATTTCTTCAATTATATATGCAATAATGATGACAATTGTGGTAAATGCCGCGATAAGTGGTCTAGCACGCTCACCTAATGCCCAACTATCCATCTACACATATGCATGCACAAGAGATGATAATTGCATTAGGCCATATACTTCAATTTCCTATATTATGTGTCACAAATTTTAGTTAAGCAAACTCAGAAGTATAAACATAAATATAGAAGTTGTACAAAAGTGACTTGCAACAAACCCACATAACACATGCATAAGATTGATTAACATTAACAAACAAGATAGAAGCATGTAAAAGAATTTTAGAGATTGATTAACATTAACAAACATGCTTTTTAATCAAACTGTCTAACAAACAGGAAGTCTTAATTAACATTAACACAACATGCAAGTAGCTAATTAAGGAGGACAATGAGCTGTTGGCATTACTCTTAAAAGCATGTAAAAGAATTTTAGAGATAGAAGCATCAATATTTTTTATAATATCGTTCTTGTTTATGTTCCTTATTATTGGACTGTTATAAAAGAAAACAACTTCACATAACAAATCTTAAAGAAATCAACTTCTTAATCATGATGTTGTTTAGTGAGAATTAAGTTTAAGAAAAGCATTTATCCTCAAAACAACTACTAAAGAAACCAAGTACTAATCATGATGTTGTCATCAGAGAATACTAAGCATATAAATGAGAACTATAAACAAAATTATAAATGAAATACTAAGTTCTTATAGAAATAAAAAAGCATTCAACAGAGAATTATAAACAAAATTAATTCATATAAATGAGGAATTAATCTCCAAATTTCAATAGCAAACACTTGTGAAAATCTTTAATTAAATAAAATCAAAACCATACTTAACAAAGGAAATCCCACACTGCAATCAACAAATCCTCACTCATAAATATAAAAACCTTCATTTTTCCTGAGCAAATGACTAAACAAGATTTTTAAGTAAAAACAACAAAATCCAAAGACTTCAATAATCTCAATTTTCACAGTTCATCAAAAGAACATTGGAAAAAAAAATAAAATATTGTATATATGAATTTTAAAACAAAATTAATTCATAAAACTACAAGGGTAGATTCAAAAAATGATCTACAAAAAGAGGGAAAGAGGAAGAGAGGATTTGATAATGCAAAACTTCACAGACCTGGTAAGGGACTCTTCAAAAAATGATCTACATGGAGAGAAAAAGGAAGAGAGTATTTGATAGCCAAGGTAAAAGCTTGCAGGTATGGCATTAAAGAATGATAGATAGAGAGAGAGAGAGAGAGAGAGAGAGAGAGAGAGAGAGAGAGAGAGAGAGAGCATGTTACCTTGGAGTGGAGATGAAGATGATCGGAAGGATAAAGCACCGGTAGATGGAGATGATCGAATGTCGCACAAGGAGATGAGTTCAAACCCTGGTATTTTGGAAAGAAGATGGAGAAGGGATTCGAGTTACAGATCTGACATCAAAGAATGATCTAGAGAGAGAGAGAGAGAGAGAGAGAGAGAGAGAGAGAGAGTGTTACCTTGCTAGTGAAGATGAAGCCGGTAGATGGAGATGATCTGAAGGATGGATAACAAGGAGATGGGTGCAAACCCTAGTATTTTGGGAAGAAGATGGAGAGGGGTCACGGGTTTTCCAAATCACGGAAGTGGGGGTGCTTATAACAACCCCCACTTGATTCATTTGGCAGAAGTGGACTTCGGCCACGTCAACGAAATTTGCCGAAGTCCCACTTCAGCCCTTTTTTTCGGGAAGTCAGAATGAGGAAATGGGGGTATTTTGAAAGTGGGACTTCAAGGGGTAATTCTCAGTCCAGGGAACCAAACAAAGAGAAGTCACTTGGAAGCCACCACTTCATTCACTTCGGTGCCCACTTCGGCGAACCAAACATACCTTATATATATGTTGGATAGTTACTGTAGATCTGGAGGCCATACGCACATAGTTTGCACATATAAGCTATGTATCAATCCTATCACAAACCATATTTCAGCCGTCATGTTAGTGGTGCATTCTGCATTTAATTATTTTATAAAATTATTTAATTATAAAAAGGACAAAACCAACATATCCTAATATTAAAATTTCCCATTTATTACTATTCAATTTTTCAAAAACATTTCTTTTTAATTCATTATTTTTTTAATTTATTTATATTTTAAAAAATTACTATTTCAAATTATTAGGATGGTGAATGGGCACCAGGGCCGAGTCCCTTAGTTAGTCGTATTATTGCAGTACCATGCATATACTATAGTGTACTATATAAATTTTATAGAAATATTATTTATTTATTGTTCATGGGTCCCTGTGGAGGGATGTCGGTTACACGGCAGTAGATTTATTAACTTGGTTTGGTTCCTCAAATATTTTCTGGGCTTGTATATCGTAGGACTCTAATTGTCCCATATGGCGTATGACAGAATTAATTTATTTTTATGGTTCATTAAGCCACCAAAACTGGTGTATCACTAACCTGCTTGTCACTTAACACCCCCTTATGAGGCGGCGCGCTTGTCATCTTTGTAAAAAAAAATTATTAAAATAGGTGTAACAATCTTATGAAATAATAGTTGTGTATTCGTTTTATATTACCTTTCTTGCAATTTATATATATATATATATATATATATATCAGTAATCTAGGGACGTTCTTAGATTAGATTAGCCGTCAGATGGTAATCCGACGGCTATGATCATCATGAAACAATACCAAAACATGTTCTATAGTGTTATATAGGAATCAGGAACAATAAAATATGTACAGTACTTATATAAACAAACAACAATTGGATAACGATCCAATAGCTATAATTAAGACGTTCCTAGAAAACAGTAATCTAGGGACATACCTAGACTACTATTTCCCTAATATATGCTATGATTTCTTATTCTATGGTAACTAGCTTTTGAGAAACCTCGTATTAGTTGGTGTTTTTTGGGACGAAGCTGCCCTCCTGTTAGTTGGTGTCTCGTGCTTTTATTTTTATTTTATTATATTCTGGACATTTTTTTAGACTTTTCAGTGTTTTCACTTATACTTAAGTTAGGAGTCAAGTTGCCTCATTCCCTCATGATCTATTTCTCTCAAAAGATATGTTGTTAAGAATCAAGGTACAATCTAGTAGTTATCTACTTGTGTTTGAGAAGTCTTGAGTTCAAAACTTCTCAAGCACAATGCAAAAAAAATAAAAAATAAAAAAGTATTTGTCGCCAATTTGTCAAAAAAAATAAAAAATAAAAAGATATGTTGCTTCATGGCAATTACCGAAGTATCCATGTTTTAAGATTGGATCATAAAATAAGTTTCCTCCAAGAGCATCATATTTGCCTTGAAGTTAAAAAGATACTAAAACCTCCTCACGCTAGTTGCTAGTAATTTAAAGTTTCAGGTTACCTTTCTAATGATTTCCTAGGCATCAACTCACATCAACTCATTTAATGTTGAGCATGAATACTTAGGATTTTAACTTCTTAGAAGCCTTCAACTTGTTGAATATTTATATAGAGTGATTTCATGTTGAGGCTGGGTGTATATCGAAAATTAGAAGGAGATATGGTGGTTCTTGAGGACATGGCAGTGACACATGATGATGTCTAAGCTACCAAGCTTGCTTTACAGCAATGTTTTGAAAACCGGACCGGACCGGCCGGTCAAACCTGAAAAACCAGCCCATAGCCCGGTCCGGTTTTAGAATTAATGTTGACCAAATTTTGAACCGGTCAAACCCGGCCAAACCTGGTGAACCGGCCGGTCGGACCAAAACCGGATGGAACCCGGCATGAATTAGCTCTTTTTTTTCTTGATTTCATGATGCTCTTGGAGTCTTGATTTGTCGAAAATATTATTTGGATTTCTGGAACTTTAGAGTTTAGAGGTATGAGAAAATAAACAAAAAAAGAAACTTGTAAATTGTTTAAGAGGTATATATCATTTATGACTTATTTTATTTTATACTTTTATTTTAATGGTAATGATGATCAAATATGAGAATTAAATTAATCATACTTAGTTCTAGTTTTGTTTTGAATTTTTTTTGTTCATGCCTTGTCTCATCCTCACATAATTAGTAATTTAATTAGTTGTTTAATTTATGTAGTTATCATCATCCATTTATGATTAATAGATTAAGAAATAAAAGGTTTAGGGAGTTGTATTTGTTGCTTTGTCTAGATTAATTATTTGAATCTTCAACCATTTTGATAAAATCATAATGATATTAAAATAAATATTTAAGATAATTATGATTAAAAATATAATAAAGTTTGTTATTATACGTATATAATATATATATTTAAGATAATTATTTATTTATGACGTCATCCGGTCCGACCAGAACGGGTCATTCGGTCGAACCGACTGACCCATGACTTAAATATGAGACCGGTTCGCTATCCGGTTTGGTTTTAAAAACATTCCTTTACAGTATAGCGATGGAATAGCATAATCATAAAAGGCTATGCCAAAGACATCAACAAATGAAAAGAACATGGAGTTTTGAGAGTTGTATTCAGTGTGGAAATTGTTTTTTTATAAATAATTTATGTTTATTTTATATTCTATCTTTGTATGTTTGGCAAATTGTACATATTTATAGATATATAACTTATTAACGAATTATAATACAATAATCACTTATTTATGCAATATTTATATTTATTAGTAATATTATATAGTAATTATTCTAAAAGCAGCGATTATTAATTGCTATAATTTACATGACCCCAATATATTAATATACTACAAATTTAAAATAATTTTGTAATGAACATTAACTATGTATTATTGAATTAGTATAGTGATGTACATTTAGTAAATGACTATTAACAAAAATCTACTAATAGACCTATAATCAATAAACTATTTAGTTTATTATTTATAATAAATTTATTCATTAGAAATATATCAACTTGAAATATTAAACATGTTAATAGTTATATAACGGGGAATGAACAAATACTACCTCTAAAATTAAGATATTCACAAAAAAAAACTCCATGACTTTGAGTATTTCCAGATGGTCCTTCGTTTTTTCTGATAGGTTACTTTTCAGATCTTACTGACACAAAAGTGGCTGATGTTGATATGAAAGTATCTGATGTTGATAGGATTGCTCTCAGTTTTTTAAGCGAAAACACATAATTTTAAGCGAAAACCCATAATCTTAAGTGAAAACTCAAAGTTTAAGCGGAAACCCATAATTTAAAGCAGAAACCCATAATTTTAAATGTGAAGTATATGTTGTAAGATAGAATAAACTAACGGAGTGAGCTGCATTAATTGAAAAGTAAACTGAAAAAGAAGGGATTATCAGGCAAATTCAAATTTCAAAGGGTCTACTTGTGATGTTTTGAAACTTTCAGGGAGTTATAATTAATTTTCCTAATAATTTATCCTAAATATTTTTAATAATATAAATTATACAACTAATACTAGTAATCATACAAAGATATTTCATTTTAACAGTAATATATATTTTAAATTGTACTTTAACAAAGAGATAACTTTCATCTACTAAAATATAAAAGAAAAAAAACAAAAAAAATTTTCATAAAGTCTACAGCTTGTCGGTATCATCATGGATGCTAGTATATTAACCATCACTACACCATTTTAATTTTTTAGAAGCATATATATATAGAGGGGGTTTTTAAGAAAACCGGCTTGATTATGTTGCTTCTTCTATTGCTGAGATTTTTGCATCAAATCTTCTTGGGAGTGATCTAAGAGTCTTCCGGACTAGCTTTTTATCCGAGTATTCCTTGCCAAGCTAGTAGGCTTGATTTGCAATATCCATCAATTTGGCATTGAACATGGCTATCGTCTCATCTTCTCCCATCCTGAGATTTTCGAACATAGTTGTTAACATTTGAAGTTTGGATTCTCTTACCAAGTTGGTACCTTCATGTATGGTTTGAAGAATCTCCCAAGCTTTCTTGGCACACTCGCATGTTGCAATATACTTGAACTGGTTCTCATCAACTCCTCCAAAGATTGCATTGAGAGCTTTCCCATTAGCATTAGCTTTGCGCATGTCTTCGACACTCCAACAGCTTTTCTTCTTCATGATCACGTTCTCGTCTTCATCAACTAGAGTAGGAGGAGACCATCCTTCTTCTATAGTAATCCATGCACTCTCATCAATGGACTTTATAAACGCCTTCATGCGAGCCTTCCAATATGGATAGTTGGATCCATTAAGCAACGGTGGTCGTGTGACGGAAGCTCCTTCTTTTCGGCCATCAATGGAACTTGTTAGGACCTCGCCGACTTTGAAACCAAAGTGAAAACGGCGACCAAGTCTCTGATACCACTTGTTAGTTCCTCCGGTGTGGTTTGTGGGTATTAAGTAACACTTAAGCACTCATAGAAGTCTCACACAAACCAATAAAGAAAAAGCACACAAACAAACACAAGGAGACACACAACGTTGGTAACCCAGTTCGGCGTCCACTCACCTACGTCTGGGGGGCCAAGCCCGGAGATAAACAATCCACTAAAAGAGGTAAAAATAGATGAGTACAAACACTTGTCACTCACACTCTCAACAATAAAGATCACTACCCTCTCTAGATTGTTTGGTGCTCACACACTTTAGAATCTCCGTGGCTACTAATTTAAAAACCTGCCGAAATAAGCTGTTGCAACTCCTGTTGTAACATAAGTTGCAACATGGCCCTGACTGCTGACTTGACTGAGTTTTGGTTACGTTGCGGACGACCTCAAGACCCATCAGCCTCCCAGTCATACTTAGTCCGAGTCGATGCAGCCAAATCTCCCGATCCCGACTGCCGGCAACTAGCCTACCTCCTCAGTTCCTCATTACGCAGTCCCCTCGCAAGGGGCGCACGTCCTTGTGCGTCTTCACGAAACTTGCCAAACTTAGTATTCAATTCACCTAAATTTGGTCTTTAAAGATTCTCCAAACTTGATTTTCAATTCACCCAAATTTGGTCCTCAAATCTTGCCTTCAATAGATCTTCAATCAATCAATTCAATCATCAAGGATTCTTCAAATCATATCTCCTTCATTCACACCATGAATAGATCTTTCTTTAATTAAGCTCCACCATATTTAGTCTTCAATCATATCTCTCTAAGTATGGTCTTGATATGATCTTGTCTTCATGTTTTCAAGAATAATTCCACCAAGATCTTCAAGATAGCTTCACCATGACCTTCAAGATATTTGGCCCCATGTTGTAGACATACTAAAAATAGCTCCACCAAGATCTTCAAGATGTTTGCCTTGCACTCCAAGTTATCTTGCCATGTCACCATGTTTGCCACATCATCAATTATGCTTTGTCACCTTGGTTGCCACTTCACTTGGTCTAGGTGTCAAATCATGCCAATAAATAGTGCAGTTGCACTAACAATTGGGGATGCTAGGGATGATCTCCAGCTTCACTATCTGCCCTTCATCAAGGTTTCCTCTGTTTCATTCTTCTTGATTCCTGCTCTTATTTGATCTTGTTCTTAAAAATTAAAGAAAAAGGGTTTGATTTCTTGCTTCTGATGCTATTATATTCAATGCTTTATGGTGATTTGTATGCCCAAATTTGAAATTATTGGTGCATATTTATGTGAAATTGTACTATGAATTACTTGATCCTATTCATCTCTGCCCCCAAGAAAATTATGTTTGATGTATTTGTGAAGCTTCTGCTGTAATTTTATTAGAAAAGAACCAATTTATTTATAAGTAAGACATGTTTGTATGTACATATTTATATTATCACTAAGTAGGCCAGGCACAATTGTGTAATTTCGTCAGTTATCTTGTTTACTGAGAAAAATAGGATGGTTAATAAGTGCAAGAGTTGGTTGCATGTAACTAGCATTAAGAACAGAACTAATTAATGTGCAATTTTTAGCTATCAGCATCTTCTAGTTGGCGTGTCTTTTATAAATGTAGACATTATGATCTTCATCAATGGCATTAAATTATGTCAAAATATTTGCATTTTTTTATTTTTATTTTTACTTGTGAAGGTACGAAGAGTGTGCATGATCAATAGATAGTAAGAAGGAAGATGTATTCTTGGCCATATACATGCTAATGGCGTCATCCAACTTACGGGACGTGTTGCATGTTTGACAGATACTGGGGATGAACTTCTTGTCACAGAGTTGATGTTCAATGGTGCATCTTCTGAGCAGTGCTCTTATTCTTGATGATTGTTATGCGTGGCATGCAAATTTTTGGGTAGAGACATAATGAATGATTGTTATGATCAGGCACTTTTAATGATCTTGATCATCACTAAGTTGCTGCTCTAACAAGTTGTTTCATTCCTGGTGATAAATCCAATGAACAAATACATCTAATAACTGAGCTCGCAAAACCTCTACAACAATATTAGGGCAACATAAGACGAATTGCAGAGGTTTGTTTCGTGTCTCTCAGTTTGAATGGGAAACAATTGGAGGTAACTGCATTGAGAAGGCTTGTCTTCTATGTGTAGATTCAATGGGAATACTACTTGATGATACCATTTACTTACCCATATTTAATGTTGAGTTTATTACATGTGTACTATGATTGCCACCTGATATTGCTATATTTAAAATATCGATCATATCACATTTTTTCTATTCATAGTGTTACTTAACCAATAACTAGTTTGTAATACTGATCTTTTGGCACTGCAGATGGTATGTTAGTCGCACACCAACTAGTGGTCTTATGCAAATGGTGTCTTCTGCTATAGTTTATGATCCCTTCTTATCAGACTATCTGTGATGCTTTTAAGTTTTTTTTTTTTTTTTAATATTGAAACCTTGCTAGACACAGTTTACTATTTATAGTATTATATCTTGTTTGTAATCTAATAATGTTTGGTGATTAATACTACTATGAAATTTGTGGCTTCGAATGAATGTGGTATGCATGCATAGTTCTGGGCTAGGATAAATATTTGCTTGTATTGATTTATATGTGTTTTTTTACATTTTAGAAGGGTGAGTGCCTTGATGCATGTTCAACATGATCATGCCTCTTTTATGCCCTAGCAATCTACCTAATGAAGGATTCTTTTATGCCCTACCAACATGATCATTTTATAATCCCTTGTTCATATACTTTTACAATGTTGATTGTTACTAATTATTTTTTGGTCCTGCTACGCCATTTAGCTGTGGGGACACTTGAATCTGCACCTACAGCTACTACCTATAGCTTGCATGTATTGCTTTTATTTGTGTGGTGTATCATCTTCGCTATCATATTCATTTTTTACTTCCACTTTCATAATCACGAGTATGAGAAAAGGTAGTTGACATTAAGGGATTGTTGAATATATGAAGATTACATCTTTGCTTAAAATTTTGAACCATCGGAAAAATTAAACCTTGTATATCTTATTCTTGTTAGAGAGTGAGAGAAAGAGAGAAATGCTTGAACCATTGATCTCAATGGACAAGCTCATGTATAAATAGATGATGAAGTGTATAAGTACATATAGTGTACATGGTCTATACTCAGGATATACATACACATATATACATGTATCTAACACCCCTCCTCAAACTCAAGACGGATCATACGTCTGGAGTTTGGATAACATGAAAAGATGCTGATCGTGAGTCTGCGCTTTGGTGAAGAAGTCAGCTACCTGAACCTCTGTGGGAAGATAATGAAGAGACACTGTCTGAGAACAAACATGACATCGAGTGAAATGGGCATCCACTCCAATGTGTTTGGCCAACTCATGCTTGACCGGGTCAGCAGCAATCTGAAGGGCCCCAGTGCTATCACAGTGAAGAGGAATAGAGGAGGTCTGCAGTATCCCAAAGTCCTGTAGGATCGAGCGAAGCCAAAGCACCTCTCGAGCAGTAGAAGCTAAAGCACGAACCTCGACCTCAAGACTTTCGGACTTGGCTCATCGTATGTTGTTTCTTAGTCTTCCAAACAATGAGAGAAGATCCAAGAAAGATACGATGAACCGAGTGATGAGAAACGATCATCGGGGAACTAGCCCAAGTAGCATCGAATAGGCTCAGTGGGTCGAAGAATGGAATGACGTGAATAGAACAGACCACGAGATGCAATACCACGAAGATAGCACAGTACTCGGAGAAGATGTGCATAATGAACAGAAGTAGGAGCTGCAACAAACTGACTCAGAATATGTACTGCATGAGAAATGTCAGGATGGGCGACAGCCAAGTAAACCAAGCTGCCAACAAGATGTTGATATCGAGAGGAATCAGGTAAAGGAGTCCCATCAGAAGCTCAGAGCTGTAAGTGAAGCTCCATGGGTGTAGCAGAAGTGCGAGTATCAGTCAAGCCAGAGCGAGCAAGAAGGTCAAAAGTATATCGCTGCTGAGTAAGACGGTAGCCATCAGACTGAGAAGTGATCTCAATACCCAAGAAGTAACGAAGCAGACCCAAATCGGTCATCAAGAATGTCTCACAGAGTTTCTGCTTCATAAAAGAAATATGAGCAGAATCATCTCCAGTAAGAATCATGTCATCCACATAGAGGAGAAGAATAGTGTTGCCGTGATGTGAGGAATGAACAAACACTGCCGAATCATGGATGCTCGAAGTGAAACCAGCCACCTCAATAACAGTACTGAATCGCTCAAACCAAGCCCGTGGAGCCTGTTTAAGACCATAAAGAGCACGGCGAAGTCAACAAACAGTCCCTGGAGGCACCCGAAGACCAGGAAGAGGAGTCATATAAACTTTCTCCTTTAAGTTACCGTGAAGAAACGCATTCTTCACATCAAGCTGATGTAGGGTCCACTCTCGAGCAGCCGCAACAGCAATCAACGTACGTACAGTATGCATGTGGGCTATAGGGGCAAAGGTCTTCTCATAGTCATGACCATGCTCCTGCTGGAAACCACGAGCAACCAAGCGTGCCTTATAGCGCTCGAGAGACCCATCAGAACGAGTCTTCACCCTGTAAATCTAGCGGCATGTAATCGGAGTAGCATGAGAAGGGAGGGGAACTAAATCCCAAGTATGAGTCTGAGACAATGCATCAAGCTCCTCAGCCATGGCAGTACGCCACGCAGGTGACTGTACCGCCTCTCTGTAGGTACCTGGCTCAAGGACATCCGAGACACTAGTGCTAGCAGTAGCATAATGGTTAGGAGGATGTAAAGTGGATCGATCACGTAGAATGTAAGTGTGAGAGGGTACCTCAGGATCAGGATCACCAGTAGAAGGAGTGTCAGAGAGGACCGGCCGAGGTGAAGATGCTGCAGGTTCTCGACGATGATAAGTGTAACGAATAGGAGGATGAGCCGAAGGAAGTGAGGAGGAATCGACAGAAAAGGAGGGGGATGGAATAGGGGATGAATGAGAGAGAAGCTCTGGAGAGGGAGGACGTGGTAGAGAAGTAGTGGAAGCTGGGGGAGTATCCTCAGTGGATGAGAGAGGAAAAAGGAAGGAAAGAGGAACAGTGGGAGAAGTAGATGTAGTAGAAGGGGGGGAAACATAAAAAGGAGTGGTCTCATCAAACATGACATCTCGAGAGATGCGAAAGCGACGAGTGACTGGGTCATAACAACGATAACCTTTGTGTTCAAGACTGTACCCCAGAAAAACACAAAGAACCGACTGGGTGGTGAGTTTTGTCTGCTCCCGAGGTGGGAGTAAGACTATACTTGACCAGTATATAGTGTTTACTGTGTGAATACTAGTAGATGCAAATTAAACACATTATGAGGGTTGTTGTCTGCGGGCATGCTTCAATATACATTGAAATTAGCTCGTGTGCAATATGTCAATGTATCTTACAAATGTGAAGTGAAAAGTATCTGTTTCTAATTCTCCATTTATGTAATATGGAGTAACCATGCAAGCACTAGGTTATATCATCATATGCAATTTGTTTTGCATCCATAGGTGACACGAGTTAGATAAACTTCATTGTTATTGTACAAGTCATGATCGAAATCAATTTTATGGCTGTAAGTAAAGCAGTTTAAATGAGTAGTATTAAAGTTGTTTCATTTCACTTGTCATGTGTATTGTAAAGTTGTTTATAATTTCACGTTTGGAAAAAAACTGTTGTTTGCATTGTCATATAATTGGCTTAAATAGCATAATGGCAAGATATAAGAAATTCTGCAAATGCTATATGATTGAATCATCGTCATAGCATAAAAAATCACATAGCAAGCATTATTTGTATTGTTATTTGACAAAGATGTTGGTGTACAATTTATGTTCTGTAGGAACCTTCAGCTCAGTATGTCAAGGAGCTCAGTATAACTAGGAGGGTATTACAGAACATACACTTCTACTTGCATGTATATGCCTACCAAACTTTGATCTGCCTCTCTCGTTTTGTTTTGTTTTTTTTTTAAATGAAATGTGGTATGGTCATGGATTTAAACCCTCAACTTTCGGTTTGGGAAACGAATGAAATGTAAACCTTTTTGTTATAGACAGGGTAGGGTTATATTTCAAACTATACATGATCTGGATTTTATAATTTAGCATTTAATAATTTATTATTTAATTTTAATTACAATTATAGCTTTTTATTTGATAATGTTTGTTTACTTATATAAGAGAATTTATGGTTAAAGATCGAGAGGGTTGAAGATTAAGAGGATACATGAAACTTTTTTACTTTGTGTAATTAAGTGAACAAATATTTTTTAATAAAAGTAGACAAATAGTGTAAAACTCTTTACATTTTGTTATTAATCAAAATACATTACACTTGAGCTCATTACTTGTCAATAAAAGTCAATGAAATTGAATTTAGAATATTTTTGAATGAATTAAAAGATTCATGTTTTTGACTTACTTGTTAAACAAATTTATTTATTATTAGTAAAAAATAAATTAAAATTCAATTGAATTAATGAATTTATTTAGAGATGGTTATAACCATTTCTAAAACTATTGAGGGATAAGAAATCATTAGCTATAGAGGATAAAATATTATTAGCTGTAGAGACAGACAGTTATAACCACCTCCTATAGGCGTTAGAACCGCCTCTACACTTGTTATTAAAAACTGCTTAAGTAGATAAAACTAACTCTAGCGGTTGGTACAAATGGCTCTAAGGTGTAGAGCCGGTTTGATATGAGGTGATTTAGAGGTGGGTAAAAAAATGACCGTCATAGCAATAGAAGTGGTTAAAACAACCTCTAAGGTTTGAAAGCCGTCTCTAAAACCCTCTTTTGATGTAGTGCATATTATTAACAATTTATATTGGTTTTCCTCTAATACTCCATATTGTTCAATAGTGTATATTACTGTTAATCTCTGAAAATATTTATAAATTTGTCATCAAAATGTTCCATTGCAGCGTAAAATTTGATGCGAACAAATATCTACAAAAAATTTATATGAAAAAATGGTAACCTCACAAATATTGCATGAGTAACACCATAGGAATCACATTCTTAATTAAAGCAAATGATGTTCTCTGTACCATAAAAAATATAATGGGAAAAAACATTTTTTAATTTGATTTTGTAATAAAAATATAAAAAATCCATCAACGGTTTTGTAGCTTTAATCACACCTATAAATTCTAACTGATTTAAGTGCTTTTTAGACTCAAACATCTTTTTTATTTGGATAATTTTGGAATTTGATCCATATATATATATATATTATTAATAGGTGACAAGAGCCCCCGTTTAAAGAATTGTCAAAAGAACAGACAGATATGAAAGTGCACCAGTTACAATGACTTACGAAGCTCTTAAGAAATTCTTCCAGTCTTATAATTCTGGAGGGGTGAAATTACTATCTGTTTTGTCTACAGGGGATTTATACTTAGACATATGAACAGAACTGATGAACAGTATTTGATCGGGTGTACAGTGCGTAAACAGTATATAAATAGTGCTATTTGGGGAAGGATATGAACTTTTGCTCTTTTTTTAGTACTCTTATGTTATACTATTAAGTTATTACATGGTTGACTTTGATAAATTTGAATGATTTGAATAAAATAAAAAATTAAAAGATTACACTCACAAATGCAACAGCTAGCTTTTATTTAAAAAAAATGTTAAAAACAAAAGTGTGGGACACGGTTTCAGCGTTTGCCAAACGCCCCTGATAAAACTTTTAATAGATAAAAGCTCATTGAGCTCAGTACATTAGAGATGCCCTTAGATGTATGCCCACACAAAATATGGCATTTACATTTATGCCCTTGAATATTATAAATCTAGTTCCCTTATTTTACCGTCAAAAATCTTTTTATATTTACATCAGTAACCTTAGTTTTCAAACGAGTAACTTTGTTGTTTTCATGACTGTGCAAATGTGAACTCAATTGTTTATATTAAAACTTCAAACAAGGAATTCATTTTTACAATGCATTAGTTCACCATATAAGAATAAGAACAAAGGAATGTGATACACTATTGTGTATACTCCGCAAGTGTATAGGTTGTAAAAAGTTATATAATTTACTCAAAGGTCAAGCGGTACAATTCACAGGGACCAATGCTACTAGTATGTCTTCACCTTTTATTATCTAACCTATGAAAGAAATTGATGTTTGATCAGTGCTTAAACATGACATATTTTATACATCATTAATATTATATCTAGTATGAAATATTATATGTTTAGTACCAAACTAGTATGAAATTGAATTTTTTTTTTTTTTGTTCACCATGTGGTTTAAATGTTTTTCTGGGCCAAAGAAGCAAATATTGAGGTGATTCGAGGCAAATCGGACCAAAACACAATGAACATAACATCACCACGGCCGTGGTCTGATCTTGTAATTGTTTAAGACTACATGAAGATGTTACAGGAGGCACAATGGCCCTCACAATGGCCGTGGTCATAACAAATAACGCCTACAACCAGACTGTGCCAGGATGTGACTTGTGGCCCAAGAAATCAAATTTGATTACAACGGCCTTCACAACGGCCATTGCGACTCCGTAGCGGACCCTAGTCTATAAATAGCCATAGGTTTTATTATTTCGGGGGGATTTTTTTGCTGAAATTGGGTAGAGGAGGTCAGATTTCTGGAGAACTTTGTAGCTGGGGACTAGGTTTTATATCATTTTAGTGGATTCCGATGAGTTTTTCAAGAAGGATTCAACACATATTCATAGTGGAGGGCACTCGGAACTATCTTGACAATGTTGGGATTCTTTATTCTTTTCTTGTGGATCTTTTATTATTTAATCTTTATTCTTGATCCATAGGAGCTCAATTCGAGGGGAATTGTATGTCAATATACCTCGACTCTTACTTGTGAATTTTCATTGGCAATTCATTAATCTTTCTAGTTAACTTGGATTCATTGCATGATTGTTTAATGCTATTTTGTTGATGTTGTAAGGAAGAGATTCCCCCTAATTTAAACACCCATGCTTTGTTAGATCTGTGCATGCTCTAAAAGATTAGGCATAAGTTTTCGAATTAGGGTTTGATTACCCCTTTTAGAGGAGTTCTTGATCTTAAGGTGAATATAGGAGGTTGTGGTGGAAGAGATTCTATCTTAAGTTCTAAGTGTTTTAGACCTAGTTGTCAAGAGATTGGGACCTGTAGGCCTATGAATTCCCCCAGTACAACACTAGATGGCAATTGTCATATCTTATTACACTTCACAAATAATTGTTGAAGGGATTTTATGAGGGCACCTAACCCGTTCCAATTATATTTCACGATCCTCAATTGTACTTTAGTAATTAGTTGTAACAGTAGATCTAAGAAATACCATAGATATTAGGCTATTGATTAAGTGAAAAGAAAATAATAGGAGCTTCTCACCGTTTCCTGAGGAATATAACCCTCAATTTATGAAGTATTACTTGATGACTCGTATACTTGCGGTGTTACGCACATCAAACCATTCTCATCGTTGGTGTGCGTCAATGTTGCTAACTCTAATTATGAAAATCTAAAACTATGACGGAGAGAGATGATAGCTTGGAATAAAATTAAAGGATGGATGGTGCCCCTAGCTCACTCTTCTGAAGAAACAAAAATGGCTTCCTATATTGGCTATTGTTAGCACTCTTGGAATGTGGAGATTTCTAGAGTAGTTGATTCCTTTAGTCTAGGCAATCAACCCTAATCCTATACAGAAATGATGCATTACTCTAAGATTGCATGACATTTTGTGAATCCCTATATTAGGTTTAATCCTAACCCAAAGAGTTCAACACCATACTATCTAAATCTATGGATGCACTCAAACTTCATGGAGTTCAACACCATACACCCTATCTTTAGGTGTGAACTCAATCTCCAAAATCCTAGCCCTAGAAGTGCATTCAACCACTAACTCTTATGTGTGACCTAACATGATGGATTTCTCAATAGTCATCATGCTAATCAAATATGCAATTAAAACTTTCGTGTAATATAATTGCAAGCATGAATCAACACAGAAGATTCACAAGAATACTCTAAACCAATATATAAAAAACAAGGACATCAAATACAATATGTCTTAAGATTCATGGCCCAAGACATAGAATGACTGTTTAGTCTCTTATGTTTAAAGGTGGCATGATACAGTCAAATATTGAAGACAAGAAGAAAATCATAGTGAAACTCCCTCAAACTCCTCTTTAAGGTTGCAATGGAATCCAAGGATGGAGAAGACCGATTTTTCACACACTCGCCTCTGGACCTCTAAGAAAGCTTGAATCTCCTTCCGATTGATGGTCTTTAGCTCTCTCTTCCAAAAATTCCCTCAATAGTCTAACTTTGGAGTTTAAGTATGCAGGTTCAACCCATGCATGACCATGCTTGAGGGTGCGCTTGAGGCTGTGCACTTTACTGGCGAATTTCGAGGCTTGAATCACACAAAAATCCATCTCCAGAGATTTGTACGAGCGAAGCACGACCATGCTTTCAAAGGCATGGTTGTGTAAGGAGTTTGTTGCCTGCGCGTTTCTTTAATTTTTCAAAAATTGTAATTTGCACGAGCACAAGCATGATAGTGTTTCCTTTTACATAACCGTGGAAGGAACAAAGAGGATGTGTTGGCTCAATAAACTATGAATTATTAGCTCCTGTGATCTGCATGGCTTGAGCATGGGCGTGCTTTCCTCTGAAGTGCCCTTTTCCTCCTTGTTTAGCTCCAATTCGCACGTATTCTTTTTCTTCTGCCTAGAAACTTGTCTTCTAGCTCATTAACCCACAAAATACCATAAAGTAATATTAAAATATAGAAAATTAAACAAGAAGATATGTAAAATATATGTACAATATATGTAAATTATGTATATAATATACAATCATTAAAATGATAATGAAAATGAAAACTATGTAACTAATTGGAATTGTGAATGAAAAAAATCGAAGAAAAAAATAGGGCAAAATTACATTCATGTCTTTAATGCAAACCGTTGCCATTAATGTATACATAATAAGATATATTTAATAATAATTAAACTACTTCGCTTATTCGATACATTGAATAGCATTATTCAGTTTAATAATTATATATTAAAAAAATTTAAATATATAATTCAAGTTGATTGTTAATTTAATTATTATAATAAATTATTTAAATTAAATCACCCAAGAGGCAAAGGTGTCATTTCAATGTAATTGTTATAATTGGACAAAAGTGCCATTTTACTTTAGTTATTATAATTAAATATTATTTGAAATAATCATGTTATATTATTCAGTTAAATTATTATAATTAAATAATTAAATATTAAGTTAATGATATTCTTTAATTAAATCTCATCGGAAGGCAAAAATGTCATGTTTGCTTTAATTATTACAATTTAATATTTTTAATTAATTAATTAATTATTAATTTTTTAAACGTTATAATTAATATTAGAAGCCAATTTTCAGTATGTTGAGTATTAACCTTTGGATAAGAATTTAACGATTAAGATTATCAGATGCATAGTTTGATTATGCTTATAAATAGTAACACAGTAAAAGATTGGATACACATTATTTTAATCTGAACCATAAATCATAATTGTAATAGTGATTGAATTATCAGCCATCCATAAAGTGGGAACAACCAAAAGCTTATATTACAACCCAGATAAATCAGAACAATCCAATAAAAGCAAATATCATGCTCGGGCACTGTTGCAGTTTTCATACACCTCTTTCTTCCTGTCTCTTTCCTCTCATTTCTCTGTCAAATTTTTATTAATTGGGGATGTTGCTACGAACGTCCCCAAATGACAACGTTTCTCCTTGGAATCAATCATTTTATAATGAAATCTCTAAAGAGGGCGAAAATGGCAACAAGCCAATGTGGGAATGCCTAGCGTTGGTTTTTGTTTTTGTTTTTTTGTGTTCTTGAGAGATTACATTTTGGCTATTTTTTTAATATTTTTTTATAATGGGGGAAAAAATTTTATCTTCAAAATTTTTCAAAATTTTTGTTTCAACTTGGAGTAAATTTTTAATGTGGTCACCGTATTATGGTTGATTTTTATTTTAGTCATTGCGTTTCAATTTGTATCTTTTTGGTTTCACCGGGAGGTCATTTGGGGGGTTTTCGGTCAATTTTAAATGACGTGATAGCTGGAAATACCACATCGCTTATTTTATTTTCCGAATTAAATAAGCTGAGTCAGCATCCGGCTGATGTGTTCTCTCCAACTAGGATGAGAGAAAATATTAAAATAAAACAACATGGCATTTCCGGTTGCCACGCCATTTAAAATTGGTCAGAAAACCCCAAGTGACCTCCTGGTGAAAACAAATCAATATCTAATGACCAAAAAGATACAAATTAAAACACAATGACCAAAATAAAAATCAGTCATAACACGGTGACCACATGAAAAATTTACTCTTTCAACTTGATATTCAAAAGCTCTTTTATAATTTTAGTAAATATTGTTATAAAATATTTATTTAGTTGAGAGTTATATGGGTCTCAATCAAGTGAATATTAGTTATTATAATTAAATAAACTATTTTGAAATAAAACAAATATATTCTATAACTCTACTGTATCATAGATGTACATATACATACAAAATTATACATTAACATTAGCTTAATTAAAATTTTATTTTTGCAAATAAAACTTTTAATTTAAACTTTTATAAATTGCATTGTTTCTCATACATATATATTATAAGAATATAATAACATAAATTCATAACACATTTTCATGTTGTTCTTTTGAATAAATAACTATTAAATTTGGCAACCAATTAGTAATATATGTTCATTCAAGATCTACATAATAAATTAATTTTTAATTTATTTATAATGTGATGTGTCATTTGAAAATTTTAATTTTAATAAGGTCATTTTAAATTGTATGATGCGAATAGTATATGAATCGTTCTTGATCTTATTGAGTATAGTTTGATAAAAATATGATATTTGCTTTATATACAAGCATTAAAATTGATAAAATCTTGCTATCTAAATTAATTCTAATTATTAAGTAAAATCTATTTCTAAAAGAATAAAACCTTGAGAAAAATATATTTTAATACCATTACAATTTTAAGGCATTTACAGGATAGTTTTCATTTCATTACCAATTATACCAAAGAATTAATAGAAAGAAATTTAACATATAAGGGGGGGAAAATGAAAAAGCAGGTCATAAAACTCAAAGACCTTAAGATTTATCTCTCAAAATAAATCTTAATTAAATAAAATTAACTCCTCATTTTGTTGATAAATTAACTATTATTGAGTAATAGGTAAATTTTGTTTGTGTATATGTAGGAAGAAATAGATCTCTCACAACTATTTTTCACCAAAACAATATAATTAAAAAAACTTCTAAATCATATTTTCAAGATTATCTCAAGGAATTTTATTATAATAAACTTTTACAGTCAATTATTTCCCATTTGAAATGGGTAAAACATTTAGTTTAACTCCTTTTGTTTAATTTTCATTTTATTTAATAAAACTATACATGTTTAAAGCTGAACATATTAATCAAAACAAAATTAGCTTTCGAAATTATCTAAATTTAAAATGGTGAAATTTTGATGTTATATTATTATTGTTATATATTTTAAAATTTATGTATTAGTTGAATTAAAATTATTTCTTAAAATTTATATCAATTTCTTCTCCTATAATCTTATTTTATCAAAATTAATTTATGTTTCCACCAATATATATAAAAGCTGTATTCCATTTAATGGATATGTTAAATTGAATTATTTAATTTAGATTTTGATATTATAAATAATATAATATCGCATAAATAATTTTATATATAAATTATTTTCAATTAATTTAATAAAAATCAATAATTATTGGATTTGCTCTAATATCTCATATTTTTCAAAAGTTTATTATCAACAATTTGATAAATTCCTTCATATAAAAAAACTAATTGTAAAGATCTCATCAAAATCTTCCAGTATAGCATGGAATTAATTTGTTATATAGCAAAGAAATATTTATAAGATTTGTATATATATAAAAAAAAAAACTTCACACAACATTGTGTGGGATCGAAAATATGCTCCCTAGTGTCATGTCGGTGAAGAGACACTAGGCGATATATCGAATCACAAATATTATTTTATTCTTATCTTTTTTTTTTTTATCTTTGTAGGCTCTTCCATTCCTAATAGAGGCAAGCCTCCATTATTAATTACCCCAGACTAAGATCTTAGGAACCTCCGATTAAGGGCTCAAGTACAAGTAACGACACAAAAACTACGAATTATGAATTTCATTATTTATCTATTACATATATTTGTATATATATATATATATATATATATATATATATATATATATATATATATATATCTTTTATTACATCAATATATATGTAGATATATATATACTATATATATATATATATATATATATATATCATATATTGCTGCATGTGCCTTATCACTGCATTGCACACCACGTTGCTGTCTTGAGATATATCAAAAATTGCCACCGCCACAAGATGAGCATTCTTGTTGTTGCTTCAGATTGAACATTTTTTTTTATCCTCTACTGGGTTGAAACTTTTTAAATACACTGCTTTAGTACTTGATCTTTATGGAGAGCTAGCTAGTAAAATACTAACAACTCCAGTAATGACTAAATCATTGCACAAAGCTATGATGCATGTACTGCTTAAAGTGATTTCCTTGATTGATTGTTAAATCATCATAATCTTGAACTCTTCAAAGCTTATAACACCATCTTCATTAATTAATATCAAGCCTCCTAATCATCTTCTTGCAGTCCTCCATGCTTTTGGACTTACCAAAACGGGCAAGAGATCTTTTGAAGTTTTTTTTTATTTTTTGAGTGTGATGTAACCCTTTATTTCAATCTCATATATTTGAAATTGATAATCTTCAAACTTTAGTTGTATCTTGTGATTCCCCATGAAGCTTCCTGAAAGAACATGGAGCTCTTAATACTCACAAGCATGTTCCTACTAGTGAGAAACAGCCAAGCGCCCATCTTCCTTTTCTTACTCTTTGATTAATAGGCTTTTCAAAGGTTTGGTGAGGATTTACGTGCTTGCATGCATTCATATATATATTAACTATTCCCATATATATTTCTTCATGGTGGGCTCGGCCCTTTTAAAAAAAGTTTAATTCACGTGAGTGCATGCATAGCATAAGCCCATATAGCATGGTTCTCACTTTCATTTTTTTTTTTTCTTTTTATTATTTTTTTATTTATTTATTATTTATTTATTTATTTCATGGGGCTTTCATCACGTGAGCATGGATAGTGGTGGGTTCTTTTATATGCCATGCACGTTCCTGGATTCCATTTTTATTTTTTATTATTTTTTATTTTTTAAACTAATGATAATAGTTTAATAAGAAAACTCCCACAATAAAGTTCAATCCCAAAACCACAACAATAGAGCCAAAGTTCAAAGTTGAAGAAACAGTACACACATGTACCACTATCCTGATAATCACACATCAAGATCTTAAACCATGGCTTCCTAGTCATCATCCTCAAGAACATTCCGACGCCTTTGAATTGTGACTTTGGTCTGTTTGCTAGTTTGGTCATTGATCTGCTTGAGGAGTGATATAAACTTCTCTTCAGATACCTTCTCAGTTATTTGCCCCATTTGAGCAGCCCTAAGGACAACATCATCTACTCCTTTTGCTTTATCAGCTTTCACCAAAGCAATCTGAACAAGTCTCTCTCTCGCTTGAGCAAATAAAATATGATTTAGCATCAGCTGCCTCCGTTCTTTTGCTTCCATTTTTGCATCTTCTTGTTGAGCCATCAACTCTTGCATTTTTCTTTGTCTTATAGCTTCCAACTCTGAATCATCCATGGATCCTGGGTGATATGCCAAGCTCCACTTGCCTTAACCTTTGACCAGTGACGTTGAGTATCCCTGGGAACCGCAGGTCCGTAGTCTCCAGAGTCTGCGACCATTGTTAATGCGGTACCACGAGGAAGAACATTTCTCTGGGCTTTGATTACCATTATAGTTGTTTTCTATCATATCCGAACTTCCATTTTTATCAAAACAATCTTTCTCCATAGCAAAATGTAGCAACATTGCCTCTTGGTGTGAATTCTTTTCAGCATTTCCCTTGCCTATTCTGTTGGACATAATGCCTTCAAACTTCTCCTCTTTTTTTCTTTTGCAAAATTTTCATCTTTGACTCCATCATCTTCGCGATGTTACAACTGCAAACATCCTTGCATTTTGGGCAGGCCCAGTCCTCCAAAGCCGCTACCTTTTCCGCCTTCTCTCCATACCTCATGAGGAGGCATTTATGGCAGAACAAAATGGAGCACGAATTGTCCTTCATCACGAACCTCTTGCAATGCAAAGCAAAGCCCTTGGTCCTCCTCCAGCACTGGTAGCGGTAGTGGTGGGCGACAGCAACAATAGCAGGCAGTGATGGTTTCAAGCAGCAACAACAGCAATGAAGGCATCGGGCGGCGATGGTTTCAGGCAGCAGCAGCAATAAAGTCATCATGTAGCAGCAACGATGAAAACAGTTTCCTTTTTTTTTTGGCTTCTTCTTCTTAAGTCTTCTTGTCGGTTCCTTCTGTCTTCTTTCGTCTTCACAACTTCTTCCAGTTTTCAGGCTCCTTCGTCTTCCACGGGCTCCGCTTCGATATGCAAAGGATAATGACATTAGCGGCGACCAAGTTGGCGATGGCGGCAGCCGCTTCGATATGCATATATATTTCTTCGGTGATGATGACGAACTACAGCAACGATAACGACGATCAGCAACGGCGGTAGGCGCTACGGCAACAGGCAGCAATTATATATGTATATATATATATATATAGTATAGATATATGTAGGTATGGTGGAGAGATGTCAACACGTTCTTCTTCCTCTCTCGTCCTTTTCCTTTGTTCGTCCACCGTCTTCTCTGGTTTGTTCTTCTCACCTTCTTTAGTCTTCTCGCTTTCGTCTTCTTCTCTTCTTCTTCGCTCTCTCCTTCGTCCACCGTCTTCCTTTTGCTCTCCTCTTCAATCTTCGATTTTCCCTCTTTGGTTTTCTCCACGTTCCCCTCCCTGGTTCCTTCGGATGATCTATTCTTTAAAGACATTCCATGGCGGTTGCGCGGTTACGTTGATCGTGGTGGAGAGACGTGGAGCGGTTGCTGCATGGCCTCATGGGCATGAAGACCACGACAAGCACATTCTCTTTTATTTGTTTATTATTTATTTAATATATATATATTACATATTAAATATTTCATTTTAATTTTGGATGATCGTGGGGTAACTACGCCTGACGCCCCACGTTCCCCACTTTTTTATTATTATTTTTTATATCGTATTTTTTTTATCATATTTTATTTTAGTTTAATTTATTATATTTATATATTATGATTTTAATTTATTATATTTATGTATTTATTTTATCTTCCTTTGATTTATATATCTATATATATTTATATATTTATATTTATATATTTTATTTTTATTTGATTTTATTATTATTATTATTATTATTTATCTGATTTGGATATTTATTTATTTATTTATTATCTTTATCTGATTTTTTTTTTATCTTTATCAATATTATATATATTATTTGTATTATTTATGGATTTGAAATCGCCTTAAGATCTGTGCTCTCGTCTACTCTTGGAATTTGAATATTTAGGATCACTTCGAGATCGGTACTCTTAGTTGATCCAGAGATTTGAGTATTTTAGACCGCCTTGAGATCTGTGCTCTTAGCTGGTCTTGAAATTTGTGTATTTTGAATATTTTGGATATTTTGGATCGCCTCGAGATCGGTGCTCTCAGTTGATCCTGAGATTTGAGTATTTTAGACCGTCTTGAGATCAGCGCTCTCGACTGGTCCTGAGATTTGTGTATTTTGAATATTTTGGATCGCCTCGAGATCGGTGCTCTAGGCTAGTCCAGGGATTTGAGCATTTTAGACTGCCTTGAGATCTGTGCTCTTAGCTGGTCTTGAAATCTATGTATTTTGAATATTTTGGATATTTTAGATCGCCTCGAGATCGGTACTCTCGGCTGATATGGGATTTGGGTATTTTAGACTGCCTCGAGATCGATGCTCTTGGCTGGTCTTGAGACTTGTGTATTTTGGATATTTTGGATATTTTAGATCGCCTCGAGATCGGTGCTCTCGGTTGATCCTGAGATTTGAGTATTTCAGACCGTCTTGAGATCGATGCTCTCGACTGGTACTGAGATTTGTATATTTTAGACTGCCTTGAGATCTGTGCTCTCGACTGGTCTTGAGATTTGAATATTTTGAATATTTTGTTTAAATTAGGAAATACATTTAATTTATTTATTATATATATATATATATATTTATATAAACAAATGCCCCTTCATACTTCTCTAACGAAGAAATTTTAGTGAGATTGAGTGAGAGAAGTAGGAACTTCAAAACTTTTTGTATGTCATGGCCAAACATATTTTTGATTCACGAAAATGAAACTTTAAGATAACATGGCATGTATTTCATCATAGACAAAAGTACATAAAAGTTAATGTTTGCCTCAGGAAGTACGCACAATCGTACATGATCGGTCTACCTTTTTTTTTATTATTTTAAGGGACCAGACGTTCCGTCATGGACAAACATTCTACATTATACATAGTGCTTCTTTAGAAAACGACCATTAATAGGTGGCATGGGTCTTTCTCCTTTGTCATCAATGAGTTGGTATGCGCCTTCTTCTGGTATGCCCCTCCTTCATAGACGATAGGTGGCATGGGTCTTTCTCCTTCTACATTATACCTTCCCAATTTGCTTTGAATTTGCCCCCAGCCCGCTTGTTGGTGATAATAGGTCTTCTGAGGACAAGAACCATTTCTCCCTTTGTAAATGTACGGAATCTGGCCAGCTTATTATATGCTTGAGACATTTTTGCTTTGTAAACTTCAAGATTTTGCTGTATTTCTATCCTTTTTTTCATCAAGAGAGTCTAACTCGTCTAGGCGAAGTTGAACATTATCCTCATTTGATATTTCATTCTGCAACGCCATCCTTAATGAGGGTATTTGAATTTCCAGGGGTAGGGCTGCTTCAGTTCCAAATAATAAAGAGTATGGTGTGCACTGTGTTGGGGTCCTATATGTGGTACTACAGAGTTTTGTTAAATGCTTCTGCCAACCCATTTGCTCTCGCATTATAGATGGAGGTATACCTCCAGTCTATTTTGTGATGTTGTGCAAATCTCCCAATTTTAAAGCTTTTGAAAGCGCGGCCATTATCTGAGATAATTCTTCTTGGAGTTCCAAATCTATATAGGATATTTTCTCTGAACAATTTTATGATGTTTTCAGTCTTTACTTCTTTTAAAGGAATAGCCTCTGCCCATCTGGAGAAATAGTCTATTGCAGCCAATATGAATCGATGCCTGGATGATGATGGAGGCTCGATGGGGCCAATCACATCTGTTCCCCATATCTCGAAAGGCCATGAAGAAATTGTGGGATGTAAGGGATTCGGATGTTGATGAATAAAATCCCCATGAATTTGACATAGATGGCATTTTTTGGCATATTCAATGCAATCTTTGACCATGGTTGGCCAATAATATCCCATGCGCTGAATCTTAAATCGCATCTTAGGTCCGGATTGGTGTGCACCACATATCCCAGAGTGTACATCATGCATGACTTCTTTTGCTTCTTCATATGAAAGACATCGCAAGAGTAGATGATCATATGATCTGCAGTACAACGTTTCATTAATGAGGGTAAATCTTAGAGCTCTTCGCTTTATTTGAAGACTTTCTGATTTGTCCCCTGGTAATTTATCATATTTCAAATATTCCATGAATGGTTGTCTCCAGTCTTCCTCTGGTATCTCGAGGGTGAAGACTTCCATCTTTTCTTCAATATTTTCTTCTTCGACATCACTGAGAATTGTACTTATGGGTCTTCTATTTCTTATAGTGATTTGAACTTCATCATGATCTGGATTTGCAAGCTCTTTCGCTATTCTTGCCAAAGAATCAGCTTCTCCATTTTCAGATCTTGAAACCTTGCTCAACTGCACTTGGGGAATTTTCTTCATTAACATTTTGACTTTCTTATAGTATTTAAGAAGTTCAGCTTTGTATACTTTGTATTCTCCTTCGACTTGTTTGATGATGAGTTGTGAGTCTCCAAATATATGGATACATTGAATTTCCATTTTGATTGCCAATTCCAAACCAGCTATGAGAGCTTCATATTCCGCTTCATTGTTTGTGCATGACTCGTAAGGGAAAGTGCATATCCGAGAATTCCTCCTTCGGTGTGACAAACACAAGTCCTATCCCGGCTTTAATTTGTGGAAGCTCATACCTCGATTATCGGCTTTTATGGGACGATGCCCCATCAAAAGTACGATCACCATTCCGCTTCTTCTATTGTAAGCGTCTCTTCATCGGGGAGATCATAATTAAGGGGTGAATCATCGAGGAGAGGATGCGCCCGCCAAAAATCTGCTCTTGCTTGCCCCTTAATAGCTTTTTTTGTGGAGTGTATGTTATATCAAACTCCATTAAGATCGATGCCCATTTTGCAAGTCTTCCGTGAGTAATGGCCTTGTCATAAGATATTTGAGAGGATCAATTTTTGGATATGAGGATAATTTTGTGTGCCGACAAGTAGTGCCTCAATTTCTTCACTACGCAAAACACCAAGGCTAAACAATGCTTCTCAATGGGTGTATATTTACTCTCGGCTCCCTATCAACATTACATTGAGGTAATATAATGCATTTTTCCTTGCCATCTTCATTGTTTTGAGCTAGCATGGCTCCCAATGATCCTTCTAAAGGCAGCAGTATATAGGATTAGTGGTTTCCCCAAAATTGGGGCCGCTAATACTGGTGGATTCAGCAAATACTGCTTTATATCTTCAAAAGCTTTCTGACATTCGGAATCCCACTTAAAAGGTGTATTTTTCTTGACCATCTTAGAAAAAGGCTTGCATCTTCCTGATAAGTTGGAAATAAATCTTCTGATATATGCCAAACGCCCTTGAAAAGAACGCAATTGCTTCAATGTTTGTGGAGGTGGCATTTCCATGATTGCCTTGATCTTAGAAGGATCTATCTCTATCCCTCGATGTCTCACAATAAAACCCAGAAACTTTCCTGGTAGGACTCCAAAGGCGCATTTCATTGGGTTCATTTTCAATTTATATTCTCTGAGGCGTATGAAAACGGTCCTCAGATCATCAAGATGTTTGTCTTTTGAATTTGTTTTCACAACCAGATCATCTACATAGCATTCAATGACCTTATGAATCAAATCATCGAATATTCTGGTCATAGCTCTTTGATATGTTGCCCCGCATTTTTCAAGCCAAATGGCATTACCCTGTAACAATATATGCCCATAGGTGTTTGGAAGGCAGTATGTTTCTCATCATCTGGGTGCATCTTGATTTGATTATACCCTGAGTATCCATCCATAAAGGATAACATCTCATACCCAGAGGTGTTATCGATCATGATCTCCATGATTTGGTAAAGGAAAATCATCTTGGGACATGCTTTGTTCAAATCTACGAAATCAACGCATATCCTTATCGGCCATTCTTTTTCTTCACGAGTACTATCTCGGCAACCCAATCAGGTATTTTTTTCTTCCACGATAAAATTTGCTTCTATCAACTTTTTTTGTTTCTCCTATCACTTTTTTTCTTCTAAATCAAATTTCATCTTTCTTGGGGCATGCTTGATCTGGAGTAACATTGGGATCAATAGCTAATGCGTGAGCGACTACTTCATTCTCCAATCTCGGCATCTCATTATAATTCCAAGCAAAAGCAGTCAATATATTCTTTCAAAAGAGCCTTGAAGGATTCTTTTTTTGTTCTTACATCGAGTTGTGCACTTAAGAAAGTTGGTCTTGGGTCTTCATCACTTCTCAAGTTGATTTTAATTAACTCATCAATTGTTGCTTGACCACCATCCTCTAATTCAGGTGGTGCACTTTTCATCTTAACATCTTCTTCTTCCGTAGACTCCATCATGTAACACGAATATCTGGAAGGTTCAAAATAACCTACCCCTATCTTGTCAGGATGGGAATGGTTCCATAATTAATGAAAATTTTGATATGATTTCTTTGACCAGTTTATTTTGCCCCCAAACTCTTCAACTATCCTCCTGAGTTTTTTAGGATACTGGCTTGGAAAGTTTATAGGTTGGATTTCACTATCCTCTTCTTGTGCGTATAATGTCATCATTTGAAATTTTGTTATTTTTAACTCTGTAGAAGAGAATGCCTCTTCCATCCTTATTTCGAGCTGGCACATAGAATGTCTTCAATTGCTCAACTGTGTCAACCTTCAAATCATCTAGGGATTTACAGAGGCCATCTGCAACCCTTGTGATATGCAATGTGCTTTCTTGGGTGGACCCTCTGGTTTGACTTGTATCATTTTCATCTCCTGAAGATTCAGTATCACTGCCATAGTGAGGCAATGCTGATTCTTTCTTTTTTGGATATTGAAATAGCATTAGATGGTTTTGCCAAAGTCTTTTCCATCAAGTTCAATGTTTTGCCCCCTTTGGAGATACCAAGGTAGTATTTGGCATCCTCATAATGTATTTCATGGACACAAAAAAGGTTGAATTTCACCATCAATTCTGTGTTCTTCTCCATCCACCATATATTTCATACATTGATGAAGGGTTGAAGGGACCATCCGGTTTTCATGGATCCATGGCCTACCCAACAAAGCTTTGTATGAGGCATCAGTATCAATTACATGGAACTTCACATCAGATATGATCTTTCCAAACTTGAGCGGGAGAGTGATAGATCCCAATGCTTTCTGACTATGCTGATTAAATCCTTGAATAATGATCCTTTCTGGAGATAAATGACATATTTCCAGAGCTAATGCCCGAAGAGTATTGAGGGTCATTAGGTTTAAGGAATACCCTGGATCAATAAGAATTCGATTGATCTTTATGCCGTCACAAGACCCTGTCACATACAATGGTCTATTATGCTCTGCAGTTCCAAGTAGTAAGTCTTCATCGGTAAATGATACTGAAAGTGTATGTGTTGCATACATAGCTTCTATCATATTAATTTTAGCAAAATAAGCTTGATACTCCTCAGGGTTTTGTAGAGCATGTATTAAAGATTCCCTGACTTCTGTTGACATCATCAGTGCATCATATATGCTAAGTAGAGCCGGGACTTTCTTTAGGTGTGCCAGGATATTATAATCTGGTTTCTTCAATGGTTTCTTTGGTAAGACATTTTCCTCCTCTATCATCTTCTCTTTATTTTTATCATTGGAGGTAGAAGCTTGTCTTGATTGGAGTAACTTGCCAGTTCTAAGTTGCATTTGATGTACTTGCAGGATACTTCATCCTCTTCACCTGGAAAATTCAACTCATCATCAGAACCTTCCAGACATGTTATGGCACAACAAACACCTCTCACTTCGAAATAATCATCAGTTAACTTCAAAATTCCCAGGGAAACTTGCTTTTGTAGCCATTCTTGAAAATTCCAACAATCTTCAATAGTGTGTCCCACAAGTCGGTGATATGGACAATAATTTGCATAGCTGTCCAAATGCATCAATCATGACCTTTTGGGCTTAGGTAAATCTAGCCTTTCTTCCATGGCTCGATTAAAAATCTCTCTTCTTTTGTCTTTTCTGATTTCAATGATTGAAGGAATGGATTTATCTTTAGCATTTGCTGTTGAGAATGTCGGCTTTATGATTTTTGAATCAACATTATCGCTTGTCGACTTTGGAGGATATATCCCAGATTCATCCCATTTATTATCAGCAATACGCAGTTATATTAGCCTATCAGCTAATTCCTCTGTCACTCTTCGTATGAAAGAAGGAATTTCTTTAGCAGGCATCACTTTTCTCAATATTTTATATTTTGGTGTCTTTGGAGTATAGTATGGATTCTTTGGTTTTTCTGAGTGGTGTGGCTCTGAGAGTTTGGGATTTGCCTTCTTTACTCTTTCTCCGAATCGCGATCTTCTTTTTCTACGCTTCTTGCTAATATAAGGCCGACCATGGCAATCATACGAGTTCTTCGACTCGGAAAAAAACTATCTCCATCATCATTTTGGTTATATATGGGGTATTCACCTCCGAAATAGCCCCTGCAAGTTTCCACTTGCATTGTTTCATCATTTTTCTTCATCTAATTCCTCAAGTAGCTCTTTCACTTCCTCGGGAAATACTCTTTAAGAGTGATCAACACCCTTTCCTTCATTCATATTCTTCAAGTGATTCAATATATTGTTCTATGATGGATTTCTTGTGTTTTGAGTGCTCGCGTTTTTGCTTTTTCTTCTTATTTTTCTTCTTGGTTTGCTTTACTGGAAGTCCCTCAGGAGGCTTCTCAACATTTCTCCACTTGATCCCTGGGAGTTCAGACAACTTCTTCAACATTTTCTTTGACTTTTTGGATATGAATACTTCCCATAATTCTTCTAGAATAGAAGGAGGTTTACCATCAAATACAGACGGGATTATTTTATTACCCACCACTGTGATTTCCCCTTGGGATAATCCCTCATAGTCTGGGTGGTCACATATCGGATATGTTCAGTAGGCTGTTCCAAGAGAACACTTTTGGAGAGTGTAATCTTCCCTTCTTGATATTGACATTCAAGCCAATCTTTAAAAACATAGCAGTCTTCAATTGTATGCCCTAACACTCTGTGGTATGGACAATAATTAGGATGATCTTTCTTGCTCTGTTCTTCTGGTCTTTTACACTCAGGCAGTTGTAGACCTCCATTTACGACATCTTTAAAAATTTTTAGCACTTTATCTCTTCAGAAAGAGTACTTTTTGTTCATTCTATCTTTCAAAGAAGGAATGGGTCTTGGTTCAGTTCCAGGAGCACCTAAGCTGAGTGGCTTAGCTTGTTCTGGTTTATATGATTCTATAGTGTTTTTTCCTTTATCAACATTGAAGGTTGTAGCAATGTACTTGACACCTTCTGCTTTTTTAGGTTTATCATTTCTGGAAGTTTGGAAATTAGACAACACCCTTGGGCTAGTCCTTTCCAATTTCTTGGCTTGTGAGATTAACTATTGAAATGTTGTGATGCCAGATGTACTTAAGAAAGGTGTCATCCAGCTATCAATGTTCCCGAGTAACAATCCAACTGCTTGAGGTTGGTCCAGAGGTTGTTCACATTTAATACTCAGGTTTCTCCATCTCATAATATAATCAACTACTTTCTCATCTTTGTTTTGGCGAGTGGCCGCAAGATCAGCTATTGTAATCTTATAACTGACACCTCCAAACCGTGCTCGAAACGCATCTTTCAGCTATTGCCAATTTTGAATCGAGTCAGGTTGCAAACTTGCATACCACTCAAATGCAACTCCTGTGAGACTGGCAGAAAATTGTCTGAGGAGAAGTGATGGTTTTGTACTTGTATCTCCACATGCTGTCACAAAGTGGGCCAAGTGTTGATCAGGATTACCAATCCCATTGAATTGTTTGAATTTAGGCACATTGTATCCTTTGGGATAGGGCACTAAATCATGATAGCCAGGATAAGGTTTGTCATTATCAACTCTTATCTCGCTATTTTTGGCATGTTTGAGTTCAGTAGCCACCATATGTTGTATCTCCTCTCGAGTCATTACAACTGAATGTTCTTGGATTGGGGTACTTGTTGCTCCTCCTGGCCCCACTGCTTGAGCAGTCTCTTTTGGTTGAAGGATTGGATTGTTTGGCCTCTGTACCTGTTCGGGCCCATTTGCCATTAAGGATGCCATCTGCTTTTGCATGTGGAACACTGTATCCATTAACACCATCATATTTTCATTCATCTTCTTGTATTCTGCTTCCCTATTTTCCATTTCTTGGAATTTCTTCATGTTGTTGTTCTGGTCTAAACCAAAAACTGGTTCATCTTCATCGTCTTCGTTTGGAGGGTCTGCCCCCTTGTAATCTTTTGGTATATCATGTGGAATATGACTTGAACCTTCCTCTCTAACCATGATTTGAGAGTCTGGTGCCCATCTACGAGATCTTATGACTGGCCCTGGTTGTTCTTGTTCAGCTGTCGGATCTCCCCGAGCTTCAGTAATCATTCGGACAGTATGTATTTTGATATCACCATCAGACATATATTCATATTCATTCCTCTTCTTTCGATCAAACTTTGAGTGAGAAACTGAAGCTTGACTCTGTGAAGCTTGGAGTTGTGAAACTTGATCATTTGGCAAAGCAATTCGATCAAAAACAGTTTTACGTGCCTTCAGCACTAACTGCTTCTTCTTCTGATAAAATTCCCTTGGCTTCATTTTGTTGGATTGCAATTCCTTCGATGCTGCATATATCTTATAAAGATTTTTGCCAAAGGAAGTCTTATGAGTTTTTGGTGGTCTACCACCTTTCTTGTCATATGGCTGGTAACGCAGCTCTACAGTGGTTGCGTTCTTCTTAACCATATTAAGTGGTCCGAATGAGTTTTTGAAGGAACCCATTCGATTATCCTTTTGATTTTGGAATGACACAAAATTTAATTTGTGATTTGGGATTTTCATCTTCTTGGGAGTCAGTCTTGAAAACACATTTTTCCTTGGCTTGGCTTCTTCAGATCGAAAAATTCCACTTTCTTTCCCTTTGGCAGTAAGAGTGAAAGTGGGTTCATCATCTTCATCATATGCAGAAACTATCTTTTTTGGACATGATAGCCTCTGAAAGACAGAGGTTTTTGGTTTCTCATCAGCAATATTCTTCTCAAATGCAAGAACAATGACATTTGGGCGACGACCCCTAGATGGCAAACGTGGGATCGTCAGGTTTTCCTCAGAATATGAAGTTCTCTTCACAAACTGTACTGTTTCGAAGATTGTGTCGAACCTCATCTCAGCTCCAACAGCTCCAGTGTTGAAAACACAATTGGGCAGTTGGACTTCCGATCCTTCTCCCAGGAAAATAGTGAGCTTCGGGCTTCCAGGTGCAATTGAACTCTTAAACGCCATTTCATCTACAATAAAAATATCAATAATATTAACTTGTCTTATACATGAGTTATAAAAAAGCAATGCCTTTACTTGTACTTGAGCCTCAAAGATGGGAGGAGGAATTAAAAAGTCCCACCGGGCGTGCCAAAATTTGTGGGATAAAAAATATGCTCCCTAGTGTCATGTCGGTGAAGAGACACTAGGCGATATATCGAATCACAAACATTATTTTATTTTTATCTTTTTTTTTTTATCTTTGTAGGCTCTTCCATTCCTAATAGAGGCAAGCCTCCATTATTAATTACCCCAGACTAAGATCTTAGGAACCTCCGATTAAGGGCTCAAGTACAAGTAAAGACACGAAAACTGCGAATTATGAATTTCATTATTTATCTGTTACATATATTTGTATATATATATATATATATATGTTTTTATTACATCAATTATATGTGAATATGTAACTTCTATATATATATATATATATATATCATATATTGCTGCATGTGCCTTGTCACTGCATTGCACACCACATTGCTGTCTTGAGATATATCAAAAATTGCCACCGCCACAAGATGAGCATTCTTGTTGTTGCTTTAGAATGAACATTTTTTTTATCCTCTACTGGGTTGAAACTTTTTAAATACACTTCATTAGTACTTGATCTTTATGGAGAGCTAGCTGGTAAAATACTAACAACTCCAGTAATGACTAAATCATTGCACAAAACTATGATGCATGTACTGCTTAAAGTGATTTCCTTGATTGATTGTTAAATCATCATAATCTTGAACTCTTCAAAGCTTATAACACCATCTTCATTAATTAATATCAAGCCTCCTAATCATCTTCTTGCAGTCCTCCATGCTTTTGGACTTACCAAAATAGCCAAGAGATCTTGTATGTGAATGGGAACCAGGAAACTGGGAGAAGGCAAGGGAAAAATGGTTTTAGCATAAGGAATCCAAGAGTTAGAAAGATCTATTCAATGTTATAAGTGCCAACAGATGGGACATATTGGAAAAGACTATCCAAACAGGAAGCAGTAGATTAATGAAAGGAACTGTAATTCATCACAACTTACTAATGTGATCCAGCGCGGTGATTCTGATTGTAGTGACGGGGATCTACTTTCAGTTTCATCATGTCAAACCTCAGATTCATGGATTTTGGATACGAAATGTTCGTTTCACATGACGTGGAACAAGGACTAGTTTGATTCATACAAATCAGGGGATTTTGGTTTTGTCTACATGGGCAATGATAAAACGTGTGCTATTTCTAGAAAAGGGTAGATCAAGATTCGAATGCATAATGGTGTTGTTTGGACTTTGTGTGATGTTCGATATGTTCCATAATTAAAGAAGAATCTGATTTCTTTGGGTACTTTGCATGGAAATGGTTTTGGCTATAAAACCAAAAAAAATTGCATTGCGGTTAGTAAGGATAGTTTAATAGTAATGAAAAGAGAAAGGAGTGCAAGGAATATCTACACGTTGATGAGAAATATAGTTGTAGGTGGAGTTGTTGTTGCAGTTACAAAATCAAATCAAGGCAATCACTACAGGGAAGTTCAAGCATTGCTTGGACTTGATTAATGTCTCTAATGCTAATGAGACATGTCACTCAACCTATCTAGATGATGAGGAGTTCCTTGGTTTATATCTTCATGGGGTATATTCACCAAGGTGGAGATTGTTGTGTATGACTCATATACACAAGTAAACAAGCAGATGTGAGAACAGAGTGGAGTGGGGCGACAACATCTGTCATATTGGGGGAGCATCAGCTTGATAGGTTGGTGGTGCAGGGGAAACGCCCCAGAGGTAGGATACAAGGGTAATTTTATATCTAGTTAGTATTATGATTTGATAATTTTTTAAATTGTATCCGGATAGCATTCGTATCCGGATAGGTTTGGAATGTGGATATGTTTAGGATCTAGATAGGGTTAGAATTCAGATAGGTTTGTATCTGGATAAGTTTAGGTTTTACCTATAAATACTTGTGACCTCGGTATTTTGTCTCAACTGAAAAGGAGAGACGAGTGAATAAGAGGAATACGGCCGCTCCACTCCCAAGGACGTAGGCACATTGCAAAACCGCATAAATTTTGTGTGTTTTTTATTGTCTCATTGCTTTCTTGATTTCCCATGTGGATTTTCTATTTTTCTAACAATAAGTCCATATAAAATAATAAAACTAAAATATTACTAAGAAGAAATTAGTCTTTAGAAAATTCATGTGATACCAGAAAAATATCCTCTTCAGAAATATAAATTTTAATGGGTTCCATGATTAAAAGTTGTATTTTATATAAAATTTAAAATAAAAATTTTTACATAAAATATAATGTTATCTAGTCTATTATTTCCTATTAAATAAATGGTAATACGTGAACTCCAAATAATGGTAATATTTTGCATATTTTTTGAATGAATTTAATAAAAATATTAAATTTATTTATTATTTGAAAAGCTCTAAATAGTTACGAAAAGTATTCTCCTTATGACATTTATACAAAGCATGTATATCTAAATAATTTATTTGATAAAAAGTATTGTATGAACTATTATATAAGCAAGAGAATATTTTCCTTACTATATATATATATATATATATATATATATATATATATATATATATATATATATATATATATATGAGTAAAAAACCCAATATGCTCTTAAAAGACAAATTTAATTATGTTGAAAATATTTTATAAATATAAAGAGAATAATAAGAATAAAGAGCCAGAATATTTACCAAACATCTTAATAATTTACTTTTTTTTTTTTCTTCCTCTTATCTCTTTTTTTCTTCTTCTCTTCTATATCATTTACAATACATAAAGGGGGTATTTAAAGGCTTACAAGAGTTAAATGATCGGTTAGGATCGATTTGATCCAACAGTCCAAAATACACTGGTAGGTGGAATAGTAACAGTACTGGCGTCTGCTACAGTATTGCGCCTGCTACAGTACTGGTTACTGCCTTATTAAAACCTTGTCTCGGAAAAACCCATTGGGATAAAAACCTTGGCGAAGGAAAAAAGAGTACAGTCTCCCCCTCAAATAAATAATTTTAATTTATTTCGGGAGTACTTACATCCTTGAATCTTCTCATCTCGATTTTATATATAAGTTTTTGGTGAATGCACTTGGGCAGTGATTTTGTAAATAGATCTACTTGATTCTCATTCGATTGAATCTTTTGAACTTCTATAATGCCTTCTTTCTGGAGATCATGAGTGTAGAAAAATTTTGGTGATATATGCTTCGTTCTGTCACCTTTAATATAGCCTCCTTGTATCTGAGAAATACAAGCACTGTTGTCTTCATAAATTACTATAACATTTGTTGTAACAGTTGGTAATTTGCATGATGACAGTATATGACCAATCATAGATCGCAACTACAGACAAATACCCAACATCAACAAAGGTTGTAAAGTTGGATGAAGATTCTTGTGGATAGAATAAGCCCAGATCTGTCATTCCTTGTAAATAACGCAACATATATTTTACTCCTTTACAGTGTCTTCGTGATGGTGTAGAGCTGTATTTTACTAGAAGATTTACTCCAAAAGCTATATCTGGTCTCGTATTGTTTGCAAGGTACATTAATGCACCAATTGCACTTAGATATGGAGTTTCTGGACCAAGAATGATTTCTCCTTCTTCAGGTGGACGAAATGGATCTTTCTATACATCAAATGCTCGGATAACCATTGGAGTACTCAATGGATAAGCCTTTTTTATATTGAATCTCTTTAGCACTTTTTCTGTATAGGTTGATTGATGTACAAATATTCCCAAAGGTAAATGCTCGATTTGTATACCAAGTCAAAATTTGGTCTTTCCCAGATCTTTCATTTCAAATTCCTTCCTCAGATATGATGATGTAATTGTAATTTTAGAAGGAGTGCCTACAAGATTTAAATCATCCACATATACTGCTATCACGACAAAACCGTTAGTATAACTTTTAATAAACACACATGGAAATATACTATCACTTTGGTACCCTTCTTTTATAAGATATTCACTGATTTGGTTATACCACATCCGTCCAGATTGTTTTAATCTATAGAGAGATCTCTGTAATTTAATAGAGTATAAATGATGATGATTTGTAATGTCTGTTTTTGTGTATCCTTTAGGGATTTTCATATATATGTCATTTTCAAGAAATCCATATAGATATGTTGTGACAACATCCATCAACTGCATATCTAATTTATTACTTGCTGCCATGGCAATTAAAAATCGAAAAGTAATTACATCCATTACAGAGAATATGTTTCTTCATAATTAATACCAGGCATTTGAGAAAAATCTTGAGCAACCAGTCTTGCTTTATACCTTGTAATTTGATTATTTTCATTTCTTTTTCTCGCGAACACCCATTTATAACTGAATGGTTTTATCCCTTATGGTATTGGCACTATCGGCCCAAACACCTCACGTTTTGATAGAGAATTTAGCTCAACTTGAATAGCTTCTTTCCATTTTGGCCAATCATTTCTTTGTTGACATTCTTCAATAGATCATGGCCCTATATCATTATCAATATTTATTTCTATATATGTAGCCACATTGTAGATGAATATATCATTTCTTTCAGTCTCATGCTGATTCATTCTTTGACCATCATCTACATAGCAAATTGAATTTTCAATATTTTCATAAATATCATTCCCCATTGATTTTTCATTAACTTGTTTTGATGGTTTCATAATATCCTCTCCCTTTTTACATAGGAGATCCCTCTCTTTATTTTTCTGCTTTCTTTTTCTAGGAGCTGAATCTTTGGTGCCAATTGGTCTTCCACTTTTTTGTCGTGGTTTATTTTCTACTTGATTTTCTTTCAATGGAGTTTTAGGAATCTCAATTCTTGCAGGAGCATTGGCAGCTGGTATATATGATTTGGTTACCATTTTAGTATCAGTAAATGCATCAGGTATTTTATTTGCAATGTTTTACAATTTAATGATCCTTTGAACTTCAAGTTCACATTCATTGGTACAAGGATCATATGTATGTAATCGTGATGCATTCCAATCAATTTCTTTTGACTTGTTTTGAGTAATCATTTCTCCCCCTAATGAAGGGAACACTGATTCACCAAAATGGCAATCTGCAAATCTTGCAGTAAATGCGTCTCCCTTGAATGGCTCTAAATATCATATAATTGAGGGAGAATCATAGCCAACATATATACCAAGTCTGCGTTGTGGACCCATTTTTGTATGATTTGGTGGTGCTATTGGCACATATACTGCACAACCAAATATTCTTATATGTGAAATATTAGGTTTTTTACCTATAACAAGTTGATGTTGTGAATATGAATTACATGCAGTTGGTCGGATCCGTATTAAAGTTGCAACATGCAAAATAGCATGACCCCACGCACTTGTAGACAGTTTCGTCCTTAATAACATTGGACGAGCAATAATCTAGAGTCTTTTAATTAATGACTCTGCCAACCCATTTTGGGTATGTACATGAGCTATTGGATGCTCAACATGTATTCCAACTGCTATACAATAATCATAAAATGATTTTGATAAAAATTTACCAGCACTATCAGGACGAATTGTCTTTATGGGATAATCTAGAAATTGTGCTTTAAGCCTGATAATTTGTGCCAATAGTCTTGCAAAGGCTACATTCCTTGTAGACAAAAGTGAAACATGGGATCATCTAGTCGATGCATCGATTAAAACCATGATATACCTAAATGGTCCGCATGATGGATGTATTGGTCTACATATATCTCTTTGTATTCTTTCTAAAATTTAGGATATTCACCAGTCACCATAGTTGTCGAAGGTCTGGTTATTAGCTTTCCCATTGAGCATGCTGAACATGCATATTTATTATTTGTTAGGATTTCATAATCCTTCAGTGGGTGTTCATGAGAACTCGTAATAATCCAGCGCAACATAATAGCACCCGGATGTCCAAGTTTTTCATGCAATATTTTAAATATCTCTGGGTCATTAACCTTTCGGGTTAATACCGTATGTGACTCTATCACTTTAATACGTGTAAAATATAATCCTGAAGATATACAATGAAAGTTTTCAAGTACATGTTTTTGACATAAAATAACTTGTGTAATATGAAGATATTCTTTTTATTCCTTATCAACCGTCTCTAAATGATATCCATTAAGACATATATCTTTAAAGCTTAAAAGGTTCCTCCTAGACTTAGGGGAATAGAGAGCATTTTTCATCTGCAAGGATGTCCCATTTGGCAAGTTCAATGCTGCTTCTCCAGAACCTTCAATCAGGTCTGATGACCCTACTATTGTGGTTATAAATGTCTTTCTCATTGATAAGGATATAAAATATTTTTTTTTTTGTCAAAATAGTATGCGTTGTTTCGCAATCAATAATACATTCATCATTAGTCATATTTCTAACAAAGGAAACAAAATAAAATGTAACTTTAATATAATAAGACATGCTATATAATAAAATATGTTGCATAATAAAAAGAGCACCAAAAAAATTTAGTATACTAGGAAATCTGTTACATCTAGGTATGCATTCATACTTTCTGTTAGAGTCTCTCTCTACAGAGTCATAATACTGTAAATCTCTTAAATAGCTCAGAATTGTATTCTTGTATACTTTCAAAGTCCTGGAACCTGAGATTTGACCAGTCATTACTTGCCTTTGGCAGATAAACCATTTTAAGTGATCAAATCTTTCTTTCAGGGATAACCACAATTCCTGTGGATCCTCAACGGTCAAATATTCATTCTTAAGGCCATCATTAAGGTGATGCCTTATAAATATTAAGGCTTTCGCCTTATTGTCATTGGTTTCATTCTCAATCGTTATACCCAGGTTCCTTGCATTCAAGTAAAGCTTGATATGTAATTTCTCCCAGAAATATGGAGGGACTCAAATTCCCTTATAGCAAGATTTGTCATTTCCTTCTAAATAATAATATAGTAAGTAATTAGAATAAAGTGTACAAAATAAAATATAAATCCTATATACAGTTCATATATACGATACTGTATATACATATGGTATTGTTCATATATGATACTGTTCATATGCTGCAATTATTGCAACATTGGGAATGAAATTTTGTTTGAAAGTGAGAAGTATGAGTTATAGAGGGAAGAGAAAATATAGGAAGGAAGGATAAGGGAGAGAAGAGAGAAGGGCTGGCGGAGAAGAGAAAAAGGGATCGGAGGTTCGCCGGTGGAGCTTTTACCTGATTTTGTCAACGATTGCCGGGATCGGAGGTTTGCCATGGTAAACTAGGGAAAGATCATAGCAGATGATTTGGATTTGATGGAAAAACTTGTTATAGTATTAATATTTTTGTTTTTCATGTTTATTTTAGATGTATTTTTATTATTAGCCTTAGTGGCTTTTGTACTATATGTTTTTTACGTATACTTCTAAGAAAATCCTATGTATGGCAGACTGAAATTATGAATTAAATAAAATGTATGGTTTGCTAGCAGTATTATGCTTAGTTGCATGACCTCCCTTCTTTCAGTGTTAAAAATAGATTCCACATATAAGATATATATCAGATGTACCAAGGAAAATTAAAGCCATATGAGCAAGGTCGTGCTGATAACGTGTTCAAAATATTTTATAAATATAAAAGGAATAATAAGAATAAAGAGACAGAATATTTACCAAACACCTTGATAATTTACTTCTTCTTCTTTCTTCCTCTTATCTCTTCTTTTCTTCTTCTCTTCTTCTCTTCTTCTCTTCTATATCATTTACAATACATAAAGGGGGGGTATTTATAGGCTTACAAGAGTTGAATGATCGGTTAGGATCGATTTGATCCGACGGTCCAAAATACCCTGGTAGGTGGAATAGTAATAGTACTGACGGCTGCTACAGTATCACATGCCCGGCTGCTACAGAGTTATTTTATTTACAAAAGTCCTTAATTACCATTAGAAGGTGTTATTAAAACTATATATAATTTCTGTTAATTTAATGTTGTTAACTAGTGATGTTTAATGGACGGCTATATATAGATTTGTTGGGTTATATAATAAACATATGAATGTTTGTAGTCATTTGAGGTTAGGGGTGAGCAAAAAAATCCGGATCTGATGATCCGATCCGGTATTTGATTTTTTTTATCCGAATTTTTTTTATATACCTGATCCAGAAAAAAAAGGGTCGGGTACCTGATCTGAATTTTTTAGATGAAAACCGTGTTGGATCCTGGTCGGGGGAAATTAAAAATCGGATATCCGAATTCGATCCGGTTTTTAATTTTTATTATATATATATATATATATATATATATATATATATATATATATATATATATATATATATATATATATATATATATATATTAATAATAATTTTAAATTTTATATGGTCTAAAAAGTAAAAGGGGGAAAATACAAATCCCTCATCTAAATTCTTAATTATATATATATATATATATATATATATATATATATATATTAATAAATTTAAATTTTATAAAGGGTAAAAATAAAAAAAATAATCAAATAACTGAAAGAGTTATATACATTTATATATATATATATATATATATACACATATCTTAATAAATTTAAATTCTATAGGTGTTAAAAGTAAAATAACAAAACTTTAAATCCTTGCCTCCTAGTCCCCGACAGCCATTACCCGCCTTTTCTCTCTAGCCTCCATTCAAATCTCTTCTTTCTAGCAACTAATGATCATATTTGATTTTTGTAATGCTTAGAATTGATAAAACTCTTTATTATTTTTGTATAACTTTTGTTGCGTGGAGAATAATATAAGAGTTTAATGCTAAGTTATAAATTTTTCATATTTGTTTTGTATGTAATGTTATTATATAAAACAAATACATGGAGTAGATAAAATTTAAATTCGGATCCGGATATCCGATATCTGATCTGGTTTAAACCGTATACCCGATTTTTGGCACCCAATTTAAACCGTATCGGATACGGGTCGAGTTTTTGCCAATATGAAAAATCGGGTACCCGATCCGATTTTTAAAACTGGACCGGATACCCGGTTTTGCTCACCCCTATTAGAGGTAGGATTTATCACTCTTATCGTAAAAAAAAAATATTTAAAATTATATGTTTCTTAAATGTAAGATGCACAACCAGCTAGTTAATTTTGAAAGTATTTATTATATAAAAGAATAAGCTATGATAAATATATTAAATTGTTCGAGATCGAATATAAAAAAATGTTTAAGTGTGGATTGATAATGCTATTAATGGTTTAATTATACTTATATGAAATATTTTTAATAGAGGACTAATATGTAAAAGATTTCATTAAGATATCAGATATAAGCTTCTATAAATCTTTTGATTAAATCACAATTTATTGATGCCAATGATTGTGATTACATGTTGATTTTGCATTTGTCAAGTTTTTGTAAAATAATTCTAATCTAACGCATATATTCATGTGTTCATGTAATTGATATTTGATAATTAATTAATTATTAATTAAATATCAATTAAAATTATTCACTCTAATTAGATTAAAAAATTCTCTAATAACAAGCATAGTATTATTGTTATTTGATACCAAAATTAAGTTTTATGATACATTTGAACTTATTTAAACGTCAATAGAAAATAATAAAACTAGAATATCGTTAAGAAGAAATCAGTCCCTAGAAAATTCATGTGATACAAGAAAAATATTATTTTTAGAATATAAATTTTAATGGGAAAAAAATTTGATCTATTTTTATAAAAGTTATGTTTTATATAAAATTAGAAATAAAAAAATTTACATAAAATTTAATGATGTTTGTTTATATAGAAAATTATTATTCCTAATCCCATTAGGAAATTAGCATTGTGCTCTGAATTCATATCAAACAAAAAAAAGGAGATAAACAAAAATCATAGTGATAAATCATATTCTCCTACTTCAAATAGGAGCAAAAAAAAAGAGTTAAGGGGCATTATCCTATTCCAAATAAAAGTAGGGGGGTAAATAAAAAATAATAAAATAATAATAATAATAATGATATAAAAAAGAGGAGAGAGAATATATGTATATATATTTGAAGATATATATACATGTTGTTTGAAATTTAAAAAAAAAATATACATATATATTTTATAATAATGAATAAAATATAATAATAAAAAGGAGGGAAATTCAAATATATATGAAAATATATATTATGGATAAGATAGGAAATTTTGAATTCAAAAAAAATATATATAAAAATAAAAAAAAATAAAAAATAAAAAAAATCTCCTGGGAGTTGGAGATTCTTAGGGGGTGTTGAGGATTTCGGGGGAACAAAAAAAAACAAAGGAAAAAGGAAAAAGGAACAGAAGGAAAAAAAGAAGAACCAGGAAAAAGAGAGATTTTTTGAAGAAAAAGTGAAATTAAACAAAAAGAGAGAGAATTTTGAAGAAGAGTGAGGAAGGAAGAAGGAGAAGGATAGGCCAAGGAAGTTGATCTGCAAGAAAAAGATGTGCATTTTTGTAAAATAAGAAAAAAAATAGATGCAATGATAATAAACCTTAGTTTTTGCATGATGAGCATGATGTCTCTCCATGCCTCTACATACACTGGGCCCCACTTTTAAAAATGATACTTTTTTTTAAATTTGAGAGCATGCCACGTACATTCTATGCATGATTCTTCTTTCATGCATTAAAAAGAAAAATGCAATGGTCCCACTTGATTCTTTCATGCATTTCTTTTTTTCTTTTCTTTTGAGGAAAAATGCACGTGCATGCATCATGACGAGCATGCATTTCTTTCCATCTCTCTCTCTCTCGTGTTTGTTCTTCTCTCCTCTTCCTGGTGTTCTCTCTTCTCTCCCCGGGCTTTCTTTCTCTCTCTCCATCTCTGCACCTCGATCTTCAATATGGCCGGCAGTACTCACCGGATCGGTTTCATGGTGCTCGCCGTCATGGGCCAGAGTCCCGTTATCAACATCGCCGAGAGAATTTTCCCGATCTCCATCTACAACCGCACCGCTGTCGAGGCTTATGAGACCATCGTCTGTGGTGTTTACAAGGGTTTTCTTTCTCTCTCTTTGGCCACTACTACTCGGTGAGTTCGTCCTCTTTCTCGACGTCGTTCCTCTAATTCGAGTCTTCAGCTGCCGCGGGTTTGAGACAACGATGTCCAGCTCTCCGATAAGACCTTGCTTGGCCGTGATAGTTATAGCACAGTCTACAGGTTGTGCTCGGCGATGGCTGTCTTGTGGTCGTAAAGCGCTCTGCTCGCCGGCCTGTTCACGCGTAGGCCCGCCACTGTAATGACAAGGTGGGGGAACGAGATTCGGATCCTCCTCATCTCTAAACCCCTTTGCTTGGATCCCAGTCCCCGTTGACGAACTTTTGGTGGCCTCCCGTGGTTGAGCGTCTCAAAATCACTCATCTTCTCTAATGACGCCAACCCATCTGATGCTCCCTCGGCAGAAGAAACTGGCCATCCGGACGCTGGTGTACAGAGGAGCAGACTTCCATTGTGAGGAAGATATAAAAATAATAAAAGGATTTCTACAAAATCTTGGGGTCAGAGAGGAGTTGCATAGTTGAAGATGTCCGCAAAAGCTTACAAGAAGATATCTCTAAAGATCCACCTAAAAATGTACTTGGCTCAGATGAAGCGTTTAAAAGTTGTTCCTAAGGCTTTCTAATGTCTCAGCAATAAAGAGACCCGGAGAAGAAATGATCTTGTGGTTTCAGAGGAGCTAAATTATGGTGTTGCCAGACCTACTTCTAGGAATTACAATAATGGATATAATGGATTTTATGAGGCTGATTTTGATGCAGATGAGATATTTAGGAACTTTTCCTTTGGTGAAAGGCCAATGCAAACTTCCTTTTAGGACATTTCAGTTTAGAATTGGTGGCATGGATAGACACACTATTAACGAGATGCAGTGTTTTTGGTGGTGATGGTTCACAGAAGCTTAGGAGCTGGTAAAAGATTGGACGAGCATGGGATTTGAAGTGTCCTTCGAGTTTGTTCATTGCTCATGTTGAAGGATTGATTGGCTCCAGAGAGGTGATCTCCTTGCAAAGTTTTTTTTTATTATTATTATCATGGTCAAAAACTCCAAGCATGCTCCTTTAAAAATTGGTTTAGGCCCTGTGTCTTATTTTGCTATATTCCCATATTTGATTTCTTTTAGAATGATGATATTTTCTTTTTAAAAAGATATATGGAGGAGAAGTTTATTGGTGAGGGGCATTTTCGGTAAAAAGAGGCTGAGAGAAAAATGATAAAACAAATATATGAAGGGTGAGTAGAGAAAGATGGAAAAAAATGAAAGAAGGATGAGTTAAAAAGAGAGAGAGACAAAAATATGGAAAAATGGAAGGGTGAGTTTGAAAAGAGAGAAGGAAAAAAATATGGAAAAAAATAGAAGGGTGAGTAAAATGAGAGAAGAAAGGAAAAATATGGAAAAAAATGAAAAGGATGGGTTAAAAGAGAGAGTAAAATGAGGAGTAAAGGATGAATTTGAGTGGGGGGGTATTTTTGGTATTTTTCTTCATGAGGCTTCCCTCTAGAAAAAAATCCTATGAAATTTCTCTAATTCCACCTTGACTTTCTTGAGAGTAGCGAGACTTTTCATGAAATTTTCTCTAATTCCACCTTGAGCTTTGAGCTTTCTTGGGATGTAGAGAAAATTTTCACGAAAATTTTCTAATTCCACCTATGAGCTTTGGACTTTTCTTGGGATAGCGAGAAAGTTTTTCATATTTTCTCTAATTCCACCATGAGCTTTGGCTTTCTTGGGGTAACGAGACTTTTAATAAAATTTTCTCTAATTCCACCTTGAAGCCTTGGCTTTTCTTGGGAGATGTGAGAAAGATTTTTATATTTTTCTCTAATTCCATCATGAAGCTTTGGCTCTCTTGGGAGTATGCATTTTCATATTTTCTCTAATTCCACCTTGAGCTTTGGCTTTCTTGGGGTATGAGAAGAATTTTTCTCTCATTCCACCTTGAAGTCTCGACTTTCTAGGGGAGTAGCAGAAATTTTTCATAATTTCTCTAATTCCACCTTGAAGTCTTGACACTCTTGGGGTAAAGAGAAATCTTTTCATAAAAAAAATCAAACCCTTTCTTCAAGCTCACTTTGAGGTCTCTTGACGCTCATTGGAGTAAAAAGTGAAATGAGTATTTCCTTGAAGTGATAAAAAATGAAAAGTTCACATATCTCTCATCAACACTCATAAAAAGAGAAGAGTTGACAAAGATTTCTTTAAGCTCACTTGGAGGTCTTTTTGACACAGTTGGAGTGAAAAAGAGGTACAATGAAAAGTAAAAATCTTTTTCTTGAAATGAAAGGAAGAGTAAAAATGAAAAATTTCACGAGAAGAGATGATGATAAAAATGAATGAAAATTTTTCATGCATGCTTCTCATCAACACTTATTGAAAAAAAGTTGAGTTAGCAAAGATTTTCTTAAGCCCTATTGTCGGTCTCTTTCATGAGTAAGATGTCCATTTTAAAATCAAGTCAAAATTATTAAGTTAATGACCTAACCATATTAAAGGTCACGACTTAAAATCAAAATGAGTCAGAGGCTTAAAAAGCATTGAAGAGCTAAGACACGAATGCGTCATATAAGCGACAAATGCAACTCTGAAGTTTTAAGGCACCAAGAGCTAAAGACTTGAGGAGTTTCACAAGTCAAGGGAGCTGGAGATTTTACAAGCATAAAGAGCCAAAGTCTTCAGCGATAAAAGAAGCAAAAAGTGACCAAGTAGGCAACTCGTAAATATAAAAGTGGCGCATGACTTGGACTAAGCTATGTTTCAAGACACAAAACCCACATAGAAATCGAGGAGGCTACATCCACAAAGCTAAAAGGATCTTCGACACACTTTTTAGTATAGGAGCTAAGGCCCTAACTAAAAATAAATTTTTTTGAAGAGCATGATAAAAATAGCTCTTTCTATCTCTTGTTAAGCTCTCTTAGAGAATAGCTCTCTACTTTTTGTATTCTTGTCTATGATCATGTATTCGCATGCATCTTTGAAATTAAATATAAAAATTATCATGTTTATTCGAGTTGCTTCTCATTCACACTTGTTTTCTTAATCGGAGGTTCCCATGACATTGTCTGGGGGTAATTAATATTAGGGGGCTTGCCCCTAATAGGAGTTATGAACCCGCAATCATCTCGAAATATATATTAAATTTTGATTTGTGATCCATGCTTTTCAACCGGTCATACCCTAATTAAAGGCCGGGATTGGAAAGAAAAGGAACCCTACAAAGTCTCAGCACGCCCGGTGGGACCTAACTTCTCCTCCCATCTTTGAAACAAAGTGTGAATGAGAAAGTAGTAGATATCACCATTGTTGTTAACGCTAATGTTTTTCCTTTGTAGGTTTTTGCAGTGGCACCAACAAACAACACCAACAAT